>NC_051154.1:288360279-288505279 GCF_013339745.2 Dermacentor silvarum
CAGAAAAAAACATCTCACCATGGCTGTGACTTGAACCGTTGTCCGGCGTGTAGGATACAAGCATTCTGCTGTAAGCCTAATCCAGCGATACCATAAAACACCACACAAAAAATGTGTAATTTGATGTAAAAATGAAATGTGATGTAAAATTCTGAAGCTCCCCTTACCCAGTGTCTATTCTTCAGGCCTGTAAGGTATTTTGAATAAATAAGTAAATTGGTAGGGATAGCTGCGGAATTGCCTCTGAGTTCTCCGGCTCAGTGCATGGCATGTTTCTCTGAACCTTCTTGGTTCTCGATTGCTTCACAATGGAGGACTCGCAGGACCATGCCTTCTTAGGTAGGTGTCGCACAACACTTGCTAGATGTCACAGAAATGCCACACAAGACTGCCAAGCTGCAACTTGCCATTGTCACTGCGATTTCAGTGACAACATTTAAAGAAGTAAAAATATTGAGAAAATGGATAATTGGAAATAGGACTACTATTCGCTCTCTTAGAAGATTGTAGAGATCTGGAGAGTTCCTTTCGCTCAGTAACTATCAATTGTGCAACTAAAGGGTGCCTTGCCTGCAAGCCGTTTTTAGGTTTTTCATCGATTTATGTGGAATATTGTCCCGTTTCTAGAGTGTATTTCGCCAAGTTTACATTACTGAAGCAATGCAATGTGTGATGCTTGCAATTATTCTTGCTTCCCTTTCCGAATGTATGGTATATACGATGAACCAAAGATTATGCGTAAATCTTTTCACATGTAGTTCCACTGTCTCTGTACCTTCACTCTTATGATCACACAGACACAATCGCCATTCACTTCTCATTTACAATATGTCCAGCTGACCATGTGCACAATCTGCAAAAAGGATTCACAGCAGCATGTGAACAATCTGCTATGGAGGATCATGACTTTAGCCTTTTTCTCTTTCCTGATGTGTTTCAATTCCTGCGACCAGCTTTATCTTCTTTAACCTACTGGTTTAGAACTTGTGTTGTGTGCTGTAGCACACTTCACAGCCGCTGTCTTTTGAGCCATTGCAGCTCTTAGTATGTCCTGGTTGGAACAGTTCATCAGGGTGTCAATTTTTCAAAGGTCCCAAGTTCAAACAAGGTATGAGACTGGGTTAGTCCCCAGGTTCAAAACCTGCTGGGACACCTTCTGTTCAAGCTTTCATGCATATTGTGTGTAATGAGCATGTCACTGTCACGACATGATGATCGTTAGTTGTGAGTTAATATACAACCTATGACGGCAACATGTGGCAAATAATATTCAGCAATGCTAAGAATGCAGATAGTCTCTAAGACAGTTGGTACTGTAAGAACTATTTTGTGACCTGGATTATCGTGCAACTTGGAATTGCAGAATGAAACTTGTCCACATTCTTTGACTTTCTTCTGGGTCATTTAAGTTACCTGATCATGGCATACAATTTCCAGAGATTTGTTTATCGACATTAAATCATGTTAGTGAATGACCACCTGTGTGCAGCTCTGAAAGATGCCTTCATAGAACAGCTAGGCCTTGAGCATGTAACATCTAAGTCTTCCATTCCCATTTTAATTGGCAGTATTATTTGCCTTCAATACATAAATATGCGACCATGACTCCAGCATTTGCATCTACTCTTAGACACTACCACTCTAAAGTGTGGTACTGTCACTACTCGCAAGTGCAAATTTAAGCTGCATGCGAAGATTGGCTTTGCTATGAACAATGCACTGTCAGAACTTGCAGTTTTCTTCTAGAACAATTAGAAATAAAGCACGCACAGCCCACTTAAGGCTTGACTCGAAGAGGATAAAGCAGTGCCAAAAATATGTAATGAAGTCAGGCTTGCCAAAGTGGGGTCATATTGGCTTTGCAAGGTCTCTAGCCTGTGTCTTTTATATAACCACGACTCAACGAGAAAAAAGCTGTTTATTCAATGCTGTTCATTCCAAACAGGAATTTTGGTTTTAGAGACCCTGCATTGCCTGGGTAAAGCATGCCTTCGAACTCTATATTGTCCTAAGTAGATGACTTGTGTCTTGCCGGACAAGCATTGTAATATCCCCTGTGGACAAAAAGGATTACCACTATTCCTTGCATCATGGCTTAGCCTGCAGTGAAGAGACTGCTTCCAAAACAACAATGGGACCAGTATAATCACTTTCTTAAACTGTTAGCCATTTATGTGTAGATCATTTCCTTATTTCATGGGATTGTCATTCACAAACAATGCATGTGCACTCCTCCTTGATTGCTTATAAGTGACATCTTACTAGTAAAATTTGATGGTTTCCATACGAGTAATGGATAGAAGCCCTTAGACCTGTTTACAACTTCTTGATCTTTCAATCCAAAGTTGATGGGATCCTTGCCTTGTTCTGCTGGGTGCTACAAGAATTTGAACTAATGTCTGGAACCGAACTACTTTTCTGTTCGTACTTGCGGTTTGTGAATGTTCTGTACTTAGTGACCTGTTCTATGGTGGTCAAAAAAACTTACTTCAGATGCACAATTAATTCAGAGCTGCATCCAGTGGCATTCACATGATTCAATATTTCAGCTTGAAGACGAGTAGGCTCAGAAAACACGCCACACCCCCTGCAACAGCCAGCAATGGTACATTGCCTCCTGCACCAAACTGTTTTCTCTCCACCTGCCTTACTTGTTCCATCGCAATCTACATGGAATCAAAGGTATTGAGAGAAGCATTTTGTGCAGGATGGGTTCAGTTCAGTGCATACTCTGTGCGATAGCGATAGACTCTGGTTTTGTTTGGCCATGTCCGTGGTGCCGGAGTGCCACACATTTACACTGAGCAAGACATATCGGTTAAATCATGTCCTACTTCATCTGTGTTCTACTTGCAAATTTTCGTCAAACAAGAACAGCATTCCTTGCAAACATGAATGAAAGCACTGCTTAAACCGATTCCCAGTGGTATAAAAAGTTGAGTTTTAGTTTGCCAAGGAGCACAAAAAGCTGTGCATGCCACATTTTCATAGCTCACATAACATTTTCAATTAGTGCAAGCTTACTTTTGACCATGTGGTATATGTAATCTGATGGCATGAAAGTCATTAACTCAGATTTCTATAATATTTCACTCATTCTGGCGTATCATGAAGCTACTTGTTAAGTTTACTTCCAAATTTGCAGTGATGATTTGATTGTTACAGAGCAGATATACGCTTTTTATCTTTGTCTTTAAAGGGGTCCTGAAACACTTTTCTGACTAATCATAGACTGATATCACTATTCAATTACGTCGCCTCATGAATCTCCTGCCGCAAAATTTTTTCAAATCCTTCAAGCACAAGTGAAGTTACCTGTAGTTATCGAATAGATGAGCAGCTTTCTCTCCTTTCATTTCCACCAGCATGCTGGAAGCTACAGAGGGGAGATGGCAAGGGAGCGATGCACCGCTGGCCCCACCCAAAGGATGAATGTCTCGGCAGTGCAAAGATGAAATGATTTTTCTGTCTTTGAGATCGCAGACATATTTTTCATTTATTGTAACTCGAATGAGCAATAATTTTATTACTGAGAATGCTATCGGGATCACGAAATCAGTTAATAGCTGTTGTGGGCTCCGCTGCTTGCGATGATGCTGCATGATAACATTGCAAACGAGAGAGAGCAAGCGATTTTTCACTGCTTTTGACGCAAATTGTAAATTCCCTGCTGCATACAGTGCAGTAATATTTGGCTCACATGTTCAAAAAGCCTCGTTAACAGATCAGCAACGTTTTCTTACTATGTTAAAAAAAGTGTTTCAGGACCCCTTTAATTTATAAAAGTAAGCAAGATCCAATGCCCGCAGCCCTTGGGGAGCCATTTCAATGGTGGTGGCTCTTATGCACTTGGCTGCCCTTACAAAAATGCTATAAACAGCCTCATACGCACGATATAAATACCCGTCATACACCAAAGTTGCCCAAGTTGGGTAAGTTCGACAGTGAGGTTGCTTTGCAATTTCTTTAGCAATAACAGAGTAGCGTGTGCACAATGGCTGTGCCAGTGGCTGTTATCAAATATTTTTCTTTCAACGCGCAAGTTTTTGCTGAAGACTACGGGGCGCGCATATATTCAAAACTTCCGAATAATGAATCGAATATTGCCCTATTCGATTTCAAATCGAATAGTCACTATTCGTCGATATGAATATTTTTCAAATAGTTTTCAACCGTTTCGAATCACCGACTGTGTGCAATCAATTATAAAACTGGAGCGAAAGTGTGAAAAGTTTCATCGCGGCAGCCACAGTAGACGCAAAACACAACTTAGTGGAGCAGGCTATGTCACTCATGGAGCCAGTCTTTCCAGCTAAACCGCCGTCATTTGCACTCACCAACGAGTGTGAAGTATGCAAATAAACTGCTTATTTGCGTCTAGTGCTCCATTTGTGCTTTTAGTAAACAACGCTTCATAACGCGACATCAACTTGCCATGACATCAACTTGCCAAGGTTTTAAATATTGTAGGATAGGAAGGTTATTTTATAGCAATGGTGAACACTGCTGTTATTTGAAAAATATTCAGTTCAATTTGCTTCTGCCACCATAGGTCGGCACACTCACTCACACTCACTCGCACTCATTTCAAAGACGTGAGTGCCAGTGAGTGTGAGTGCAGGTGAGTGTGAGTGCAGGTGAGTGCGAGTGCGTTCCTGTGAGTGTGAGTGCCAGTGAGTGTGAGTGCAGGTGAGTGCAAGTGAGTGTGAATGGAGGTGAGCGCGAGTGAGTGCCAGTGAGTGGAAGTGAGTGCCAGTGACTGTGAGTGGAAGTGAGTGTGAGTGAGTGGAGGTGAGTGCCAGTGAGTGTGAGTGGAGGTGAGAGCCGATGAGTGTGAGTGGAAGTGAGTGTGAACGTGGTGAGTGCGTGTGAGTGGAGATGAGTGTCAACGTGACTGAGTGCTGTGTGAGTGGAGCTGAGTGTGAACGTGACTGAGTGCTGTGAGTGTGAACGGGGTGAGTGCTTCTGGGTGTGTAGAGGTGAGTGTGAACGTGAGTGTGAGTGCAGGTGAGTGTGAACATGAGTGAGTGGAAGTGAGTGTGAACGTGGTGAGTGCTTGAACGATAAGCAGAGGTGATATCGGTTCACCTTGCTTGCGGAAAAATGGAGGAACGTTGTGTGCACAAGCTCACTCACGGTGATGACTTATCGCACTAGCAGATTGTGCACGCCAAGATAGAAACCACTCACTAAGGTCGTAATAATCCAAGGATCAGGCATGAGTGAGAAAATGTATAATGAGATGAGCGGATATATTGCGATAGCAATTATATGGACACTCGAAGTGAACTTCTGCCGTGGTCGTGGACATCGTTGTGAGGTTCCGTATAAAGTCCAAACACGGTAAAATCGTCCGGTACGCTGCGTGTGCGAGTGCAAGCTTGCGAGGGTCAGCAGACACTTGCTGCTCAATCTCGCGCCCGCGAAGGAAAAGGCGGGGCGGAAGCGTCCTGCTTCTGTCGCGCGTCAGGCCACGGTGTAAGAGCACCGTGGCGTCAGGCATTGGAGGGGTCGTCTTGCTCCAGCGGCGGCCGCGTGGGTGTCGTATCTCGAAAGCGATCTGCGATGTGGAAAAAGCGCGCGCGCCTCCGCTTCAAAGCGATTTGCGATGTCAACTATGTTCAACTAGAGCCGGTAACTTCGTATGCGTCGTGTTTTCGACGTTTAGTTCGCTTTGAAGCGAGAGGCGGCACGAAGCTCAATTCGCTCGCGGCTGTAGCTGCGCCTCCTTACTCCAGCGTTCTGACAGCGAGTTTCCGCGGTCATCGAGCGAGATGCGTTCATGTTTACCTGATCGCGCGTGACACCGTGCTTGTCTATTTAGTTAGTAGGCGAATGTTTACAAGTTTATACGGCTCATTAAACTACCTATCCTTGCATCGTATAGCTCTCTACTAATTTGCTATCGCAATCGAAGCTTTGCCTTTCGGGCGAAACTGCGACATTTTTTTTAATACACCAGGGAATATGTATGGGCTGGAGCGCTGATGGCAGACATATCCAAATCATGACAGGCAAATTTTGTCATGACTTCCACTGAGTGAAGACGTTTAATACCGTGTGATTTGCTACAGCTTCCCTGGTCATCCGCCTTCAGAGGGTGGAATGGCTCCTCATTTTCTTCCTGCTTCCCTCTTAAACGTACACGTACAGGCTCCTTATATAAACAGGCAGAGCGGAAGAGGGACTAGCCAAGTTAGCACAGAGTAACAGACACGCACGCTCGCATACATGGAGCAAAAGCGAAGATGCAATGATAGATACCGCTTTGTTCTCCCTTTTGTGTTTGTTTCAGCGTTAAGTGGCTGACTAAGTATACGGACAGTCAATCTCTCCCTCTATTTCCCGCTCTCTTGGCTCAATCCGACCGAAGGGGAGCTTAGCGAGCATGGGCGGCAAGCTTGCACACGTCTAATGTCAATGACAGAGAGATGGACAGAGAGAGTTTGGGGCTGACGTCAATGTTTATGTCACCATGAATAAATTGAAATGAAAACTTTAGTCGTGCTAGTTTTGCTCTACTTTGCAGTGTTAATAAACCAGCTCTCTTTAATAATTTAGTCAATGAATCTGTTAATTTGTATTTATTAAAACATAGCCTTATTGCCTTCCTCTGCACCCCTTCCATTCTTGCAATGAGTTATTTTGTGTACGGAAACCAAACAATATTGGCGTGCTCCAGCACTGTTACAACAAGAATTTTGTACTTGTAGGCCAGAAAATTTTATCTGGGGGCGCAAGACGAAAGTGTCTTCTCAGAAAGAAGAGTCGGTTTAGTGTTCAGCATGTACATTGATTTCCACTTGGTTATTTTGTTAACATGGCTGTCCCCTCAGAGAGCGTATGTTTACGCTGAAATGCACAAGTGAGAGGTGTGTCATTAATAATGTAAGTAAACTTAGATATCTGTTTCTTTTTTACTGTTAGCGTTACAGATTTTTCAGCATTTAGAGTCATCTGCCACTCCTGACACCAAGAAAAGGCAGAATTTTGTGTATGGTGATTATCACTGTGATTAATTTCGCGGTACGAAATACAATAGTCAGCGAATAGACGGATGTTACCATGTAATCGGGAAGGCAAATATTTTATGTATATTAAAAATAAACCTGGGTCCAAAACACTGCCTTGGCGCACTCCCGATGCAACAGGTGCTAAATTGAAGTTTCGTTATGAATTACACGAGTTGTGAGCGGTATAGATCGGCACACTCACTCATGAGTGCACTCACTCACACTCGCACTCATTTCAAAGGCCGGAGTGCGAGTGCATGCCAGTGAGTGTGAGTGGAGGTGAGTGCCTGTGAGTGTGAGTGGAGGTGAGTGCGAGTGAGTGCCAGTGAGTGTAAGTGAATGCGAGTGCCAGTGAGTGTGAGTGCAGGTGAGTTCCAGTGAGTGTGAGTGGAGGTGAGTGTGAGTGCGAGTGAATGCGAGTGCGAGCGAGTGCCAGTGAGTGTGAGTGCAGGTGAGTGCCAGTGAGTGTGAGTGCGAGTGAGTTCCAGTGAGTGTGAGACTTCAGGGTGTCTACCAAGTTGACATTTTCAGATTCCCTGAGTTTTCCAGGTTTTCCCTGAGTGATTTTGCTAAATTCCCTGAGTGAAACGGAACTTTCTTTTACATCAAGATGGGCTGACATCATGTTGCCTGATGCTGTCACTCTTTAGTAAGCATGTTAAAAAAATGCGAAGCATCAATTGCGATAGCAAATTAGTAGAGAGCTATACGGAGTAAGGATAGTAGTTTTATTGATCAGCTGTATAAACTTAGACATGCAGCAGCATCAGCAATGCGCCGAACTGTTGTCGACGCCGTCGGCGTTTTGCCCGCGTTCGCACCGAACGCGCACGGCGCTGGTGACTGTTGCCTCTGCCTCTGGGGGCGGCTCGGAAGTTTTCGACGAGATCAGAACGGGACACTCGTCGAGCAGCGTCCGAAGTTTTTACCACCTTCTCGCCTCACCACATTTTTATATAGATACGCATTTGGTGGCGCAGCTAAACGTCGCCTCCTCTCCCTCCCTCCATTACCGCAACTTTCGTTCCCTTTCAATTAAATTACAGCTAATTTAGGGACGGGGGAATAGTGGATTTGAGGTTCGAAGCGAGTAGTGATTGGTCAAATAATTTCGAATCGAATAGTTTGAACAGTATATATCACATATTACAGTAAAACCTAGTTAATTCGAATTTCACGGGATTGAAAAAAAAACAAATGCCCGAATTATCAGGGTATGCAGAAAACAATAAGCAAATGCTTACTACGTCAGCACGATTTTATTAGTATAATGGATGAGCAAATCCTTTCGCTATTTAACACAAAAGCAGTGCGGAAGCTGCAATTCTCGTCATCTCGTGACTGATTGGCTCTCGCAGCGGCGATCGAGGCCTCGCGACTTCCTTCGCAGCACGGCTGCGGCGCGCGCCATCATTTCCGACACGCTTTGCACTACCGCGCGCACATCCCGATAATTTTTTCGCCAGTAAGCTCAACGCCAACGGATCGCACGTCCATCGTAATGTAGCCTGTGTGCTTCATCCTCGACAGCTTTGCCCCGAGTCAAACCGAAACAACTGCTTGTCGCAACCGCGGCCGCTGTCGACACGATTATGAACGGCGACTTTGCGGTGCTTAAGGGTATGGACACGATAGCGGCAAAAACGCCCGCGTCATGCCGCGAGCGGCAACGCATCATGACGCGCGCGGCAAAAGCGGCAGGAATCGGGGGGTTTTACGGCTTGCCGAGAGCGACGAGGGTGACGTCACGGAGCCAATGGCAACCGGACCACCGCCGCTCCGCGCCGGGTTATCAATCGACGATTGTCGTCTCTCGCGAATTTCTGGACGCTGTCCGATCGCACCCTTTTCGCTCACGGTGATTCCGCGTTCCGAGAGCGCGCGAGATCATATCGCGCTGCCGCGCGGCGAGACGCGATTGCCACGGTGGACTTCGCGGCAAGGCGCTGACGCGCGGCAACTTGCCGCTAGTGTGACCGTACCCGGCCGACGCACGCACCGAGTCAGAACGAAACTACCGTTCACTGCAACAACTTCAGACGAAATCGCGGTCGCTATCTATGCGATCATGGATGGCCACTACGCAGCTCTTTAGGCACGCGGCCGACGTGCGTATTGAGTCAAAACGAAACTAAACGAAACCGCTGCGAAAGAAACCGCGGCAGCTATCGACGCGATGATGGGTGGCGACTATGAAATCCCGCGGCCAACGCGTTGTTATGCGCGGCGGTAAAAGCAATAAAGGCACAAATAGGCACGAAGCGTTCCGTCGTTGCTGTCATTCACGTACGATTTCCGCTGCTGACTATGGCTATGCGGACTCCGCCGCTTCGTTTCGGTTGTGCGCTAGCGCCGTTTCTGCTCTTCTGCGTCGCACATTTCAGGCTCTTTAATGCAAAAACATATAGCCTTCGAGATTTATGGTTGATGTGTGGCAGCCATGACGTGAAGCATAGCCTCCGAGATGTGCACCGACTGCCCGTGGCTTTTGACTGCCTATTCGGGACCGCTGAATAATTCGAAAATATTGAATCCATGAATTCGAATCGAAGCAAATAACGAACATAGAATTATTCAATTAAATATTCGACAATACCCTCTATTCGCCCATCTCTACAGTAATTTTCCCTGATAGAGGCACAAATTCCCTGAGAATTCCCGGTTTTCCCGGTTGGTAGACACCCGTGAGTGCAGGTGAGTGCGAGTGAGTACCAGTGAGTGTGAGTGGAGGTGAGTGAGTGCGGGGCCTGGAAAAAAATTATGGTGAGTGAGTGTTCGCCCACACTGCCGACATATGTCTGCCACTATCTGATTCGTATTTAGTTCGTTCTCAAAAATTACTATTCACACTCTTTTACTGAAGACGGCAAATTAGATTTCAGTATAATATCTGCGACAATGAGAAGACAGAGCAAGGACATAATCATTTTTAAAGTCAGTTCTGATTCCCTACTGGTATGTTACAAACGTGAGAAACACATATCTTGTTTAAATACTACAGTTAGATGTAAGCAATGTTACCATTTACGTAGAAAAAAGGGACCAATTTCTTATGTTTGTAATGGTAAATAATGCTTTTCTTTGCCTAAACAAAAAGATTAAATTGTGACTAGGCAGACCACAGGCGTTGACACTCAGATTACTCCAGGTCGGGGCATACCCTAACCCCGCACTGGTACACAGAATCTATCCAGAGATACAATCGACCAATGTTTGCGAGCTATGCTCAGACCTAGCTGACTTGGAACATATGCTCTGGCGGTGCCCCGCGTTACGCGACGGCGTCACGTCGTCCAAATGGGAGGCTGCCCTAAGCAGCCCCGATCTTGAAGCACAGCTATGGGCTGTCCATCGGGCCCGCGACGCAGCGAAGAGGCTCGGCCTTTCTGTGCCGACGTGGGAGCGGCCCGCTACGCGCTGACGCACGTTCCGAGGGACCGTAATAAAGTTTTATCATACCATAGGTTAAATGTAGGTAATTAGGTAGTGTAGGTTAAAATGGTGATGCTGTATCCTTTAACTTTATCTAATCTTGTAGTATTTGAAACACACTTCATGGGTGGCTTTATCTTCTGTGATGACACAACAGTGTGGATTAAATTAATGTTAATTTTCACGAAAGGTGATGGCAAGAATATTGTTACGGGGAGAATCTATGTACAGAGGATATATTTACAAGGGAAGGCGCACAACACTGCACCAATGGTAGGGCTAGCGCATGCACACCAGATAGCCACACAGTTGTCATCGTCCAAGCACCGACCACTGGATCGCCGCCCGTGACAATATGATTAAACCACTTCCATACAGTACCACATGCATCCAACCTATTATCCGGAATGCATATTTTACATACTCGTTTTAGGGTTGGTTTTGAACAGGACTGAAAACAACGTGAAATATAAATATTAGGGGTGTGCGAATAGTGAAATTTTATCTCGGATCGAATAGTGCTGAATAGTGGCCAAAAATATTGAATATTGAATCAAATATCGAATCGTATACATAAGATTTTATTGAAAATTTACAGAAAGAACAAAGAAATGATGTCTGCTCATGTCCTCGAGCACACAAAGCGGTGAGTGACTGTTACCGCAAGGCTACAAATTGTCATGCAGAAACACAAGCTGTTCCACATGACCTGGCTTCAGGCTCTCTCGCCACGAAAATTAAAAATGGCCTTTTTCAGGAAACTATTTTCAAATTTTGATGTTTTTGGCAAACCCACTTATGTTTCAGTGCAATTTTTAAATATAACGGTGCTTGACAAAGCAACGAAAATTATTTCGAAAGAATGTGAAAACTTAAAAGTTCATGTGCACCGAGTATTATTATCCTCCCATAAATTCCTGAATTACAGGTGTTTACCATGTTTGTGATTGTTTTTCTCAAAATTCCTTCCGTATCCAAGTGTAATAAAATATTCATAAGGCAGCATTTCACTTGTTCTTTGTGGGGAAAAAAAATATTGTGATCGAGAAGTGTACCATTGTTTCTCTATGCGCGCTCAAAGTTCAGAAATTGCAAAACTGTCAGAAAAGCATTTTCGGCGGCCGAAATTTGTTTTTTTTTTTTCCAGGTGAACAAAACTTCTTTTTCGCGAAACTGAGTTCAGAATCATTGTTCTGGGCCCAAAACCTGCGCCTAAAGTAAATTTAATCAATATCGGGAATGGTGACCAGGGCCACCTGTTCATTCTTATCTGGATTCACCCTTTTCATTTTTTGGCAAGTTTGAAACTGCCGCAAGTGGCAAGCTATGCAAGTCGGTATCGGAGAAAGGTCTGTAAACCACAGCCGAACTACCTGGCTCTGTAATGCATGTACAGAAGCTGCACCCGTGTAGCTTTCCCTTTATTTCCACAGAAAGTTGCCCCCAAATACAGTCGACTCATTAATTCAATCTCGAAGGGACCCCTGGATTTTGTTTGAATTATCAGGAAGTTTGAATTATCAGAAGTTCTCATATATATGACTCAGGGCAGGGTGACAGTACACATTATGATTAGGCATCGATTTTAATCACATTTTTAAGCATTTCTAAACCCTAACTACACAAAATAAACAGAAAGCATAGGCCTAAGGTCCACAACAAGCTTATTGGCCATATACTGCTGACCAGACCTTTTAAAGAAATCATCGATGGTGAAGTGCTTCTTTGCTATATGTGCCTTTCACACAAAGCTTTCTATGCCAGTAAGTGCAGCCAGTTCATTCTCAGAGTTTTCTGTTGCTGTCAGAAATTTTCGGACCTGAGCAATGTAGTGGAAGGCCTGTGCAGTTAGTTGTCACATGCCGCGGCGACATGGTCAATCGAGAAATGCGTGGCGCGGTTCCAGCGCTGCGATGTAGCAGGCACGAAAGGCAGGTCACGTGCTTCGGAGTCGGCCGGCACGCCGGAAAAGCAGAGATAGCCGAATGCCGCGCGCGTCACTTTCGTACCTGCCGTGACATTTTTCTTTCTTTTTTCGCCACGGCGCAGCATGCTGACGCGATTGCGCGATGCGCATTGTTTTTACGACGATGGCCTGCATGGTTTTCATCACTTCGACAAGTGTAGGCAGGCAATCATGTTTAGACTAGTTTTGAGGCCTATTCATTGTTTTGGTTTCTAAATCACATTGTTGAAACAGTAAAGAGGGCTAGAAAGTTTAGAAGCATCACGGTCTACCATACTTGTGCTTCGTTTCAAATGTTTGTTTACTAGCGAAGTCTTTTTCCTTGAAGCCTTGAGGCGTTTATTTTTCAATTTTTGACTGTTATGATTAAATACGCGCGCAAATTCTCAAATAGTGGCGGCAAAGCAGTAGATATTT
Organism: Dermacentor silvarum; assembly: GCF_013339745.2. Classification (NCBI taxonomy): domain Eukaryota; kingdom Metazoa; phylum Arthropoda; class Arachnida; order Ixodida; family Ixodidae; genus Dermacentor; species Dermacentor silvarum. Next base: position 288,373,108 of record NC_051154.1, read on the forward strand.
CCCGGTATGGACATGCAAAAAGTACGAATTAACCGAATGACTGAGTTTGAATTAAGGGGGGACGTGGCTTTGAAAATCAACTTCCTGATTTCTTCATGGATTTTGATGAAAATTGGCACAAATGTTTAGAATGTCTCCCTGATACTTCCATAAATGTTTCAGAGTGATACCTTGCGAACATTTTATTGAGCAGAATTTTTCTCTCTTGAACTTTCTGGAGGGCCTAGGGAGCTTAAAAAACATGATGGAAGGCTCGTTGAGTATTGACTGCATAGCTCAATGCGTGCTGAAGGTCGTGACAGTCTTACTTTTTTTTTTTCGCAACACAAATTTTTTAGATAGTCATTTTTCAAGTTACCTTCGCACCAAGCACACTTTCGGGGTGAACGAATAGCCATGCCATAAATTTATAAATAGTCAAAATAAAAATGCGAGACTGTCTCGACCTGCACTGTAGTCCAAGGAACGTGACAAAAAAAAAACAGAATCAAAATTGGCTAAACGGTAACGAAGAAATCAGCTCCAGAAACTGAGCAGAAAGGCGAAAAAACAGTTTTGAGAAAACGGCTCTCAAAGTTGCACCTTCTCTTCAGTTCTCTAAAACGCACCAAAGTTGTAATCTTTGATGTGTTTTGTGACGTGGGGCTTCTTGGACATGTGGCCTCTGGTCTGCTGAGCCTTCGTTCTGCCTTTTTCATGTTTGTATGGCATTCTTTACTGCTGCTCTACAAAGAGCATGGTGCCTGGGTTTCAAACCAAGTGAGGTGCAGAACTATGTGGGCATAAATATACAGTAGTTCTAGTGTTGTATCTGCAGACTGCCTCATTGATAGCAGCCTCTAGTGCAGTCAGTGAGGCATTGTTTTCTTTTGGTAGAATCGACCATGTTACTGAATGAAGGCTCTCAGCAGGCTTCTGAATCATATTCCATTGCCAATGGCTATGGAGGTTAGGAGAGCCACTGATAGATAGGCAGCAATGCAGCTGCTAGGTGCTTTCCAGCCTGTACTTTTGTATCATGCCTCACTTCTGCAGCCAGGTGTCTGTGCCAGCCCAAGTGGCCTAGTGAATAGAGCTCATGACGAGGTTCTCTTTATGAATTAAAGGGGTGGTATGATAGGTATTGTTACGAGATATCGTGGCATCACGATAATTGAGTCGGCGCGCGATGTGCCAAGTCGCGGGTCCGAGGTGCCGATGTGCGAAATGCCTCGTCGCGGATCCGCGGAATCGACGCTCGACGAGCTTAGTCGCGCAGTCCGAGGTGCCGGTGCGCGAAATGCCTGGTCGCGGGTCCAAACGCTCGGTAAGCTCAATCGCGCAGTCCGAGGTGCCGACGCGCGAAATGCCTAGCCGCGAGTCCGAGGAATAGACGCTCGAGGTGTCGATACTCGATGAGCGATGTGCCGACACGCGAATTGCCTAGCCGCGGGCTCGAGGAGTCGACGCGCGAAGTGCCTAGCCGCGGGTCCGAGGAGTCGACACTCGATGAGCGATGTGCCGACGCGCGAAATGCCTAGCCGCGGGCTCGACGAGTCGATGCTCGATTAGCTTAGTCACACAGTCCGAGGTGCCGACGCGCGAAATGCTTAGGCAAGGATCCGAGAAGTCCGCGCGCGATGTGCTTCATCGCCGAGTCGGAGACGCCTACGCGCGAAAGGCTTAGCCGCGTGTCCGAGCATTCCGTGCCCGAAGCTCGGTCGCGAAGTCCGCGTCACCGATGCTCGGAATGCTTAGCCGCGGGTCTGAGACGTCCACAAAAAGCGGAATCGGCCACGCTACTGCGATGTCCGCGTAGCGCCCGCTTTAACACTCGTCGAGATTATGGAAACTGTCCGGAGCTCGCGAGGAGACCGCAACAAGCGGAGCAGACGACGCCATCACGGAGCGAGCACCGGACCAATGGCGAACCGCGCTGGAGTCACGTGGCGGGCGCGGCCAATCGGTGGCTCCGGCACGACCTTCAATCATTTGCTTTTTGTGTGCTTGTTTCTGTATGGAGGAGATAGCTGAAGCGGCAGATTTGAAGACGGAGAAATGCGCTTTCCAACGAGACCAAGATGGCGGCGCTCGGCTGCGCCGTTCCGGAGATATCGTGACTTGAAAAACGCCGTTTTTTCGCGATTTCCGCGCAATTTTTCGGCACCTTGGCTGATATAACAATTTTTTTAGAGCACTTCTACTTGGTTTTCAGTGATGATATTTCGGAATCAGATAGAATAAGAGTTACAGAAACTGAAAATGTGATTTTCAAAAAATCGATTTTTTAGCCATTTTTCGCGATGCGAAAGCCGCGTCCCCCCTTAAGCGGCTTTTAAATACATTGGAAACACAGCGGGCCAACCAAAAATTTGATATTTGTTTGAATTAACCGAAAGTTTGAATTATCGCAAGTCTACTGAATCTATTTTCTTTTAAAAGCACAGAGGTATACAAAGAACAACAGACACTAAGTTAGGCTTGCAGTCGACTAAATAAATATTTGTATGTGCCAAACTTGCATGTATGGTTTTATATTACTCGCCATCTACGATCAACGAGGAGAGGTGTTAAATGCTGGAAATGAAGGTGCCGCTGCCAGGTTTAATTAAAAGAGCACTCAAAAGCTCGGTTCAATGTCAACCTGGTTCCTTGTTTCATAATTGATATAGATTAAACTGTTACACAGCAGAGATTTGCAGAGATGTGATTTTGCAAATGCACGGCTAGACTTTCAACTCAATTCTTTCGACAATATTTTTTTTAAAAGTGGTTCTCTAGATTGGTCCCCATAGACCCTTCTCACCTCTCTCAGAGAAGCCAAGGCTCTACGGTCCACCAAAACATTGTCCAAAAGAAAAGTTTGAGGAGAGTTATGCTGTCAGATGTACTGTACATAACTGAATTAGACAAGCACAACTTCCAATTAAAGTCTGAATTTGCCAGGATAACAGTGCAAACAAGACATTTTAATTTATGTAGCGAAGGTAGTTTTTGGTGTTGTAGCAGAATGAAAACTACAATTTCTGCCATTAACACAATACAAGTTTCATTTCAAATTTATTTTGTTTTTTATTCAGAAATGTAGACCAAGCCATATTTTGAAAGACAGATAGAGGAAGGGACAAAGAGAAAACAGGTGCAGTTTACCCTATGGCACATGAAAAGTGTAACATAATGTAAATATAATGACATGCGCGAGTACAATGTGTTTAACTGCACAATATGGTGCACATGGAAGCCACGTGCACGGGAGAGTTATGTACATGCTCAAGAGAGAGGGCACCCTCTCTGAACTGCGTAATAGCATTATGGTTCAGTGTGGTGCTTCCTCTATGCCTCTGGTAACTGCAAGTGTCCTCCAAGCTGCAAAATTCATTAAGCTGCAAGGCAAATGCACTAGCTCTAGAGGAGAAAAAAGAGTGCCACAACAACCACCATAACACCTGATAGTGCTCCGATGGCCATCCACTGGCGGCGATCTGAAAGAGAAATGAAACTCTGAAGAGTGCTTGCTTCATGTGCCATTGGTTAATAACTCGCACACAGTGTAACTAAGACTGATTTCACTGTATTCAGGGTGCTTGCACAGTGGCTCTGTCGGCACCATGACGACAGTAGTCGTCGGCACCTTCCCACTGTACGTGGATTCAAGGCAATGCCAAGAACAAAGCCATTGCAAATTTTTCCAAGGAATTTTAGGGCGAAGTTGAGGGGCCGTGTTTCAGCTCAATCCCATTAGTATTGTACAATCGTTTTTTTATTCTCGAGGGGTGACCTCGAGAGTGGTGATCGGGTTTGTCATGGTCCAAACACAATGTGCTTCTTACCATAGTTGCCCTTCAGCCCACAATGGACTAATAGTACCAGCATGCTTTGCGTCAGCGGTAGTGCAGTGAAACGCGCCGCGAAATCGGTCTACTGGTTCATGATGCAGCAATCATGCAATGCTGACCTCATCATATTCTTCAGAGGTGATTTACAGTGGGCTAATATGTGCATCCCAAAAGTTCTCACAATGGTACGCGACTTCCAGTGGATCAGAAACAAAGGGACAGATTTTCTGAGCTGAAGCATTCCCATCTCACAGTCATCAGACAGCCAAAATACTGCAGCAAGGCATGTACTTTTTTGTTGTTTACTTCTGCTCTGTATGACGTGCACAGCACAATAATTCAGACAGTTGCCATTCAGCACTGCATCTGTGTGCCCATTTATCTTATTGACCTGTCTTTAAGCACTGTTTTCCCTGCCGTCATGAGCCAACCAGACTGTCAGGCAATTCCTGCAGGAAAACTATAACTGCAAGGAAAATTTGCAATTATTCCTCTTCAAAGAGACAGCATGGCTCTACGTGAATGCATCATGTTCAATAAACTGGAGCATTTTGTCAGAAATGCATCACGCAAGGGCTTGGACACTCTAATGTAAAAAATGCTGGTTGGCTGTCTGACCTTCTGATACAAACTTAAAATGAACAAGCTCCTGATATAAAAATAATTCCCAAGATAGAATAGAACTTTATGTACAAACATTCTTTGCTGTCCACCATTGCAAAATCGACGCATATGGCTACACAGGCTCAAAAGAAAGCAATGGGGTGAACAGACTAAACTGAACACTAGGACTCTGCTTGGCCGATTGATGGAGACGATAGTGTAGTGTGTGCGCCTAGAGACACATGTCGGTACAGTCAAGCTTCGACATAATGAACCTCAATTAAACAAAACCCGCTATGTAACGAACTATTTTCGTTTCCTAATCTTAATTCCCTTAAAAACCACGTATTTTCTAAATTTTTATTTCACGAATTAGCAAGGTGATCTCTCGCACGGTTTCAATTTAGCGAAGTTTTCGGCATTTCCCTCTATGGCTAACCCTCTATGGCTTAAAGACCTAACAAAAGAACTACTTAAAAAATCCGCCTCCATTCCACCCTGTGAAAGTGGATGTACAGCGAAGCTGTTGCCAATGTTAGACAAGCACAACCGACTTTATACGACATTAGACAAGCACCACCACCACAAGCGATGTAGGTCACGCGCGCATGCACGTGTGCGGAGGTTTCTCATTCATGCATCCTCATTTTTCTAGGCCCTCTGCAAGTACAAGTGCCCTATTAAAATAATTGAATTTTTCAAAGTAAATTGAGTCACAAAATTACACACAAGCTGCAGACATGATAGCTTCGGACTGTAATTCGAATATATGAGAAAACATAATTCTATTACACCGAAACTAAAAGAGAAATGTTGCACGTTGGGCTTGTTGGTATAACATGATAGAGGCAAAAGGCGTAGCGCATCAGAAACAGGACACAAGAAGAAGAACACAGACACAAAGTGCCAAATGTGTGCATTGTCTGTGTACTTCTTGTGTCCTGTTTCTGACGCGCTACGTCTTTTGCCTCCATCAAAGACAAAGCCTTTTTTCCAGCTCCCGTTTGAGGTCTGTCTGAGGGGCCACGGCCGCTAGGTGGCGGTACTGTTTTTGAGTGAGCACAGAACAAGCCCATGAAAAATCCCCACCAGCAAGAGGCTAACATCTCCGCTGTAAATTGTAGGCTGAGGTAGAAGACATAATTTGCACCCGTCCTGCTGTACAAAAAGTTCAAGCAGCAAGAACCGTTCATCGAAGTGCACACGCAAGAGTGCAGTATGCAGAAAGCACCACTGCACCATATGTCGCACCAGTAAAGAACTTACGAAGACTGCACAGCAGCTCGAGGTAACAAAGTCAGCACCGGGACCGGATAGCATCACGAACAAGATTCTCCGAAACCTAAGCGACGAATCCATCAATCACAAAGTACATGAACGCGTGCTGGGAGCGGGGCGCAATACCGCTGCAGTGGAAAACTGCGCACGTGGTGATGCTCACAAAACCCGGGAAGAAATTACTGATTGAGAACCTCAGGCCCACCTCTCTGACCTAGTGCATGGGGAAGCTGATGGAGCACGTCGTTCTCACTAGATTAAGCAACTACATGGAAGATAGAGGCCTGTATCCACTCAGGATGATCGGGTTCAGGCCAAAACTGTCCACGCAGGGCGTCCTACTTAAAATCAAACATAAAAAGGTCGACGCGCGGAGCAGAGGAACGGGACTAAAAGCCATCTTAAGGCTGGACCTCATCGAGGACTTCCAATAATATTATGCACAAGGCGGTCCTAGGGAACCTCCAGGACCTGGGAGTAGGTCGCAAGGCCTACACCTACGTCCAGGACTTTCTCTCGAACCGCACAGCTCAAATCACGATAGGAGAAATCAAGTCGGATGACATAGAACTGGGTAGTAGAAAAACGCCGCAGGGCTCGGTATTGTCCCCCTTTCTCTTCAACGTGGCCATGATCCGTGTGGCCAGATCCGCGGCCTCAACCACAGCCTGTATGCCGACGACATAACATTGTGGGTGACAGGTGGCAGCGAAGGCCAAATCGAGGAAACCCTCCAGCCGGCCACGGGGGCCATCGAACGCTACGTAGCAGAGAAGAGGCTCAGTTGCTCCTCGCAAAAGTCTGAACTCCTGCTAGTGTACCCTAGGACCAGGAAACAATACAGAGGAACACCGAACATTAACATCAAGGCGAACGGGGGCCCGATACCTATCGTAGACCAGATCAAAGTCCTAGGACTCTGGTTGCATGCGGAAGGCAGAAACCTCGGTAGCATCAATGTGCTAGAGAACAGCGCACAGCAAATACTAATGGCATCTTCGGCTGGCCGTTTCGGAGCGCTCTAGACCGCTCTCGCGAGCGGCTTTGCCTTCGGCTAGTTGAAAGAGGGTGCGTGCCTTGCATTCAGCTGTTTTTTTTTTTATCGCTCTCCTCCATCTTCAAGCGCTCTGCGGCGATCCGCGCCCTGTCGTCGGAGCAGTCGTCGAGATGAGAGCGCTTCCAGCAACGTCATCACAGCACAGCGTCGCCGTTCTTGGTGACGGTCCACCGTAGCCTCAGCAACCTAGGCCACAGCATGCTGGCGTCTCAACAAACGGTCGTCCCACAGGCACGTCCGCCAGTTTAGCTTTGGATAGGCGAAACATCGGAGGTTAGCAGTAGTCACATGGTTTCGCAACTGCCATTTTCTCCTCCGAGAGCAAGTCACACGTTCAGCTTGCGCACTTGTCCTCTACCTCTGAGTTCGGGAAACGCCGGATCTGCATGACTCTGCTTCGGGGGATGGATGCGACCAGTCGAAGATACCATAAGGCTAATCAAACGGACTGCCAATAGACACTACGGCACGAGGGAGGTCAGCCTAATTCATTCAGTGCAGGCCTTCATCATCAGCCGCGTCTATATGGCACTGTACCCAACATTTGGAGTGGCAGAAAAAAACAAGATGGAATGCATCATCAGACGAGCTTTCAAACAGGCAATAGGTGTCCCAGTCACAACATCCAATGACAAACTTGAAGAGTTGGGGCTAACTCTTAGAGTTGAGGCTCGATTTAATCGAGGCGCACACTACCGCCCAATATGAAAGACACACAGACCCCAACGGGTCGACATATTCTATGAAAACTCAAAATATGATACGAAGCGCAACACGGCACGAAACTAAGTATTCCGCCAGAGATGAGGAGGGAATTTAAAATTCCTCCACCCAAGAACATGCACTCGGGGCAACACCAAGGAGCGACGAGAGGCAAGGGCGCGGCCTACGTAGACGCCACAGAATACAGAGAACGCAAAGGGATGTCCGTCGTAGCAGTAAACGCGGATGGAGAACCCCTTGCGAGCGAAACCGTGCGAACGGATAACCTCGAAGTTGCAGAGGAAGCCGCCATACCATTAGTGGTGGCCTCCACCAAAGCGAGAATTATCATAAGCAACTCAAAAATCGCAGTTCATAATTTCGCAAAAGGACGCATCTCACCAGAGGCACTAAAAATTCTAAACAAGAACAGCGACCGTCATCATGGGACGATCCAAATTACTTGGGTGCCCGCGCATTCCTCTCTCCCCGGCAACGAGGCGGCTCACAACGTAGCTTGAGGACTTACTCGCCGAGCAAGGGAGCCGGCCCAGCCGGGAACGAGAGGAGACCGCATGGTCAGCTACAAAGAAATAACCGATTACTATCGGCTGGGAAGGGCCCGGTACCCACCACTTCATCCCACACTAACCAGGAAACGGGCGGTGGCCTGGCGCCTCCTGCAAACAAACATGTATCTTAACCCGGTGGCCTGCAGCGAATTCTATCCAGGGCAATACAATGATCAATGCGAATTATGTAAGGGTAGGGCGGATCTGCCACGTGTTCTATGGGCATGCTCGAAGGTGGATCCTTTCGAGGGCCGCAAAATTCAAAACCGGCAGCAGTGAGAGACCCTGCTGCTAAGCTCGGACCAGCAAGACCAGGTCTGGGTCGTGCAGCTAGCCAAGGCAGCTGCTGAGACTCGGGGGGATCTCGCCCGTCTGCTAGGCGGAGGGAGGCTGCGTTTGCCCTCGTGATTGTTGGCATCAATAAAAGTTAAATCTCTCTCTCTCGAAGTAACAGTAGTCAATCTCGAAGGCCATGCTTTTATCTTGGAGGTAATCTGTGGCGGATAGGGGTGAGTTGAAATGGCTCGTGCCTTGCACTGTGTTCCCACGTGCCTAGTGTTGGAGGTGACGTAATCTCAAGTGAGACGTGGTGAAGCGAGAGGCAGCAGCAAGCGTTTGCACCATGTCGTTGGCACTCTTCATCACACCAGGATTGCGACAGTGAGTGTTTGTGGTCATCGAATGAGATCTGTTCATGTCTGCCTGTGCATGCTTGACACCATGCTAATCACAGTAAACCATCGTTACCTCAAACTCTGATATCTGTAAATATTGGTTAAGTTGAAATTTTCCCCGGGCTCGGTGTCAAGTTCATGTGTTTTTCACCTCTTAGCTCGAAATCTCGACTGCGAAAATGTCGGGAAAAGTCACTACGCAAAGGTTTCCATACTTTGTGTGCAGCTGCGATATCAGCAAAATGTCACAGGAGTGCAAGTCTGTAGTGAATTCCACTTTGTTCTACGCCACTCTTATCATCCACCGTTTACAGCCGGCTGCTACCTTATTGATAATGCAGGAGGAGTGTCGCTCTGGCCTCTGACGAAGTGCAATAAGGTACATGTGACCTCTGCAACATGCATGCCCACGTGTGCATGGAGCATCGTTAGTTTGCTTAATAAATGCATCGTCGGTTTCCAGAACAAGCGTTGCGGAGGCAGAGGAACTAGCGATAGCATTAGCCACTACGATGAAACTGCACTGGGAGTGTGTCATTGTTCTGACGTACTCTCAGACAGCATGCAGAAATTTTTTCACCAACAAAATTTCCAGGGCCTCACATGGCACTCTGAGTGGAGTGCACCAGCTCCCACCATACATACAAATCATGTGGACTCCGGGGCATGAGTCCTTATGCGGCAATCAGCAGGCACACACCTATGCCCGAGCACATGCACACTGGGAACCTTGAGAGGGCCGCGCTAGGCAATTCCACCCCGAGCCCATTCCATTAACCTACACACACACATCCTACAACACTACTGCCTTTCACGAAGAACACTACCACCGCCTCATAATTCTCCGACGTGAGAGCAAGCAGTAATATGGTGAAAACGCCAAACAAACACATATCCACATTTGAGTCTCTACCACGCCATACACCCTGCGCTGTATTCTTATAAATGCCCCCACTGCGATGGATGCACAATGCTTTACCACATGGTATGAGCTTGCGCAAGCACACCAGAGCTCACGCCAATAACACACCCCACCACACGGCAATGGGAGGCAGCACTGTCCAGCTTCGACTCGACGGACCAGCTCAACCGAGCAAGAAGGGCAACTAAGGCCGCTGGACTCCTGGACTGAGGGGACCACCCACTGCACAGCGGAGGAGCTACTTATGCTTGTGTGCACTTTTGTATACAGTCACCGACCGTTTATTTGGACGCTGAAAATTCAGACATGCTCGTTTATGAATGCCACTCGTCCCATTGAAGTAATGTATATAACCACGACCAATAGTTCGGACGCCCTACAGCGCGCCGTTCGATTTTTCGGACTCCGGCGGCCTGGTCAGATGCGACGTCGAACGCCACGATACTGGTCACGACAAGCTGGCCGCAATGTTTACATTTTGCTAGGTTGCCAGCACTGAAAGGGCGCGCTTGCTATGGTTGGATTGCTGGTGTCTAAATCCACGCAGCACCTACAAGTTACAGTTGCCGATCTCGAAGGCTATACTTTTGTTGTCTGCACCTATTGGTTGACGTGCTTCGGATTTAGCCAGTCCAGTATCCACTGACTGTATACCGCGGCCAAACAGCAGGCCAGGCCAAGCCAAGCCAGTGTGCTTGGAACTCGGTGCTCGGCCTTTGCGTTGTCAGTTGCAACGCCTCCTAATAGACAATGCCTGGAACATTGCTCTTTTTCCTCCCTGCCGTGTGTTGTGACCAGGCGCCATGCAAGAGCGCTCGCCTACCTACCGCCTGGTCACGTGACACCATCGGCGTAGCCAATGGCGTAACGGGAGCAGCCGGCAGCGCGCTGTCCGCCGGCGGAGAGCGCGAGCTCCCGCCGGCGTCCCTGGAGAAAAAAAAAACACCAGCGTAGGTTTCAGCGCCGCTGACGCCGCGCGGAAATTTGCAGCTCTCCAGCAAATTTTTGTACTAAAACAAACTGACCAGTGCCATAAACCCCGTAAGGTGACTCGCATGATCTCAGAACAGCGATAAAGAAACCAGTTGAGTGTCATCGTCTGCATATAGCAGCGGTGACCATGCGCGGTCGGCAAGGTGTCTGCTCGCGACAAGCCAGCTGCTCAGCTCCCGGCCGCCGCGCGCCGGCATTGTCTTTATAGGAGGCCTTGTCAACAGCTACCTTTGAAGTATGGCTCTTTTGCTTAGTGTGTTAGGCCTGATTTGCTTGTTCGATCTCGTCCAGTCGTCGCGTAGTGCGAAATGGCTCCGACGCCTCCCGTGCCATCTGCGCCGACGAGACGCGGCAATTACAAGACTGTCTATAGCGATAGCCAGACACTGTCGGCAATACAGGCTGACCTGATCGCGCGTAAGCGTGCATCTGTACAGTCACGCATTGACAATTTTTTCCGTCCACTGGGACCATAAAGGTACTTTTTTCTGGCGAATCCTTTTTTTCGGACTCTCGATTATTCGGATTTTTCGGTGGTTCCCGTCGAGTCCGAATAAACGGTTGGCGACTGTACAACATTTGCATCTGGGCCTCTGCAGTGACTCGCCCTCAGGTGCGGGCCAGGCTTCAGCGTGCGGCAGTCTTAGCGACGAGATTAAGGCCTCAGTGTGTCAACAAAAAGTGCGCATTGGTTGGCTTTACGCGCAAACAAATGTCATTGTATCCCATTTCGATCAACGGTCAAGCTGTGTCCTATGTTAAGGCGCATCGCTTTCTGGGTCGCAACCTGTCGTGGAGCCCTCACTGCATCTATTGAAGAAGTTTATTGCTATTGCTCAGGTCTTCAAATTTCTCTGCCGGAAAAACTGGGGTACACCAGTCCATTCTATACAGGGTACTGTTCCTGGGACTCCTACGTTACAGTCTACCAGTTTTTTCAAATACATGCAAGACGAACATTCACACTCTGGAGCGCATACAAGGTCAAGCCCAAAGAACGTGTTTAGGGCTGCCTCGGTGCACCACAACAACAGCAACAATAGCCATTGCGAGAGACCATACGATCCACACACATGTAGCTGTCGACTCCCTCAGAGCGCACATTTGTCATCTGTCAAGGATCCCCGACCAATACTTAGCTTCCCTACCAGCTGAGAGACCTCAAGCGACTTTTTCAAAAGTGATAAGTGCTCATCAAGAGTGCATACCGTCATCTTATACACCGGTGGCGAAGCCTTCATTTCCCCTGTGGTGCCTGTGACAGCCTCAAGTGAATTTTGCTATTCCTGGAATTACCAAGAAGGCCAATCATCCGTCGCCGGCTCTGAAGCAACTGACGTTCTTATTACTGCCCCAGACTTATCATGACTGCATACATACATACATATATATATCATACCTGCCAACCTCAAGACTGTCAAATTCGTAAACTCGCGACCGGGGGGGGGGGGGGGGGGGGGCGTGCACGGGAATTCTGCCGAGTACGACTTCAAACACACTTGGAAGTACTGTTAGAGTCTAGTACTGACGAGGCTTCGAGCACGCCATCACACTTCGCAGCCTCTACGGCTACAAAACACCGGAGTGCCGGAGTCGCACTGCGCCCGATGCAGCAGCACGTCGCACAAAAAAAAAAAAAAAAAAAAAAAAGCGAGGCCCACAAAACAGGTCATACAGTAAAAGTTCGTTAATTCGGATTTCACGGGACCGAAACAAATGTCCCAATTAACCGAATGTCGAATTATCGAGGGTATCAAGAAAACAATAAACAAATGCTTACTACGTCAACACGCTCTTATTTGCAGTATGAATCAGCAAATTTTCTATTTTGCATAAACGCAATGCGGAAGCTGCAATTCTCGTCATCTCGCGACTGATTAGAGCTCGCAGCGACGAAGGTTTCGCGACTTCCTTCACATTGCGGCCGCGGCGCGCGTGTTCATCTGAGACGCGTTTTTCACTAGCGCGCGCACATCCCGTTTATTTTTTCGCCAATGTCGCCGGGTCGCCGCCCATCGCGATGTAGACGGTGCGCCTCTTCCTCTTCACAACCGCAATCTCTCTCCATCCTCGACAGCTTTGCACTGGGTAAAAACGAAACTATTGCTTACCGCAACCGCTGTCAACGTGATCATGCACGGCGACCTTGCGGTTCTGAAGGCGCGCGGCCGACGCACGCATAGTCAAACCGAAACTACCGTTTGCTGCAACTGCGGACGAAACCGCTGTCGATATCGCCGCGATCATGCATGGCGACTACCGAGTTATGAAGGCACGCGGCCGACGTGCGTAACGAGTCAAAGCGAAACTACTGTTTGCCACAACCGCAGCGGACGGAATCGCGGCCGCTATCAAGACGATCATGGATGGTAACTACGCAGTCATGAAGGCACGCGGCCAACGCGGTGCTATGTGCGGCGGTAAACGCAAGCTAGGCACGAATAGGAACAAATAGGCCTTCCGGCGTTGTTGTCATTCCAGTACTCCGTCGCTTCGTTTCGGTGGACGCTAACGTTGTTTTGGCGCGGTCCATTCATGTTTCGGAAGGTGGCGTGGCTTAGAGCTATGGGCGCGGACCATTCGTGTTCGGAGGGGCGGAAGGGCAACGGGACAGAGGTGCGCGAGGCTGGCGATGCGGAGAAGGATGGAAAACAACGCGCGGCGGCGTGGAACGGCTCAATTTTTTTTTTTTTTTTTTTTGTCTTTTCAAGGAGTTCGTATTCCATTCCCTGACGGCACGACAAACTACTTTTTGCCGCAACCGCTGCGGATGAAACCGCGGCCGCTATCAACGCGATCACGGATGGCGACGACGAAGTTTTGAAGGCACGCGGCCAACGCGGTGCTATGCGCGCCGGCAAACGCAAGAATAAAAGCTTGGCTCAAATAGGCACGAAGCGTTCTGGCGTTGCTGTAATTCCCGTACGATTTGAATCCTGTCGCTTCGTTTCGGTGGACGCTAATGCCGTTATGGTAGAGTACACTCTAGTTATAGCTCGTTTGCGTCGCACATTTGCGGCGCTCCGCGCTCGCCGAGCACCGAGAGTTGTCCGAATTAACCGATGTGCGGCCAAATACGTCCGAATTAACGAGAGTTTCATTGCATTAAATAATGCAAACGCCTGCCGGGACCAAAAGACGTGTCCGAATTAACTAGCTTTTACTGTACTCGCGAAAAAAGCCTAGCGAAGGTGACAGGCAAGACGACTAGCCACAGCCTCCCATACCGAAACTGCCTGCCGCATCGACCCGAAATCGCCGTCGTCTCTGGGGGCGCCACTTACGTACAGGTGGGATTCTATGTTGAGAGTAACGACAAACAGTGACTTCCAGCCGTCGTCAGGTAGTCCAACAATCCGATGACGAAGGCAACGTCACAGATTGAAAAATCTCCTTACTCTGCAGACAATAAAGATTACGGCACATACCTCCATCTCTATGCGCCCCTACGTAAGTGGCGCCCCTACCCACCAGCAACGGTGTGAATTTATTAAAAATTTTAAAAACTATTTCGCGAATATAACCACTTTTCCGTAAAAATTGAGCCGACATTCGTAAAATCGTAAGACGGGTCCAAATTCGTACATTTTACGGAAAATTCGGAAGAGTGGGCAGGTATGTGTATATATATATATATATATATATATATATATATATATATATATATATATATATATACCGACGGTTCGGCGTCACCTCCCAGCTCAAGTGCTGCATTCGTCGTTCCAGCCAAGCAAATTGTCACATATGTAGTGAAGAAGAAGAACAGGGAGCAAGCAGTAGTGGGGCGCTCTCATAGATGTAGGGCGTGAGCGCAGATCACGAGCTCTTGGCGCCGAGACCGTTGCTCTCTTGAGACTGTACTGGTTTTTCGCCTGCCGCTTGCCGTCAGTAAATCTCCTTATCAAAGTGGTCGAGCTTCCGGGGTACCCTCTTCAAACCTGGAACTCCGAAGCCAGACGTTGCCCCACTACTGCTTGCTCCCTGTTCTTCACTACACATAGACATCTACGTCGGCAGAACTTGCAGCTCTCCATGCAGCTGTGACCTAAGTCACCGAAAAGCCAGCACAGAAATGGGTCATATTTTGTGACTCTAAGGCAGTTCTTCAAAGTATCAAGTCTGCCTTACATCACAGAACTTACGAGCAGATGATATCCGACATCAGGAAAGTACACCACTATGCTCTGGAAACAGGGCACAGCATAGTCTTCCAGTGGATTCCTGCTCACTGTGGCATCATCGGCAGCGACTTTGCTGACAGGGCTGCACGGTCTGCCCACAAAGACACCCAGACGTGCTCAATACCTTTGGCAAGGACGGACACTGCCAGGGAACTTCCTCTGCTTGCATTCAAAAAGTCACAAATTTTCTGGTGTTAAGTGCCTTCAATTGCCGATTGTATAAGCTTGACCCCTTGCTACGGCTACAACTGCCATTTAGCCTTTCCCGCGGCGTTCACGAACGCTTGCTCCTATCATATGGGAATGGCCGAGAGCCCGATGTGCGACTTCTGTAGGTGCGAGGAAACCATCGAGCACCTATTGTGTACCTGTCCTCGCTACGACGTACAACGCCTCTCTCCCGGGACAACTTTAAACCGACTGGACTCGAGATTATTCTCAGAGTCAAAGATACTCGACCGTGGCTACACCCGTCACTTGCACAAAAACCGATTCGAGCACTAGTACACTACTTGAAGTGCACCAGTTTAAGAGACCGCTTATAGTGTCCCAGTGCATCATCCCACGTGTACTCAGTACTCTCTCTCTCTACCCCTTTTCCTCTTTCCATTCCCCCTTTCCCTTACTCCCAGTGTAGGGTAGCAGACCAGACGCTCGTCTGGTTGACCTCCATGCCTTTCCTCTCCTTGCTCTCTCTCTCTGTTTGCTTATTCACTGTGCTCTGCATTTCTGTTTGTGGATTCACGCACTAAGCCTTGCAAGTTGTGACACTTAACTGTGGATTTAGTAACTCGGACAATTTAGCAGAATACAATTAACGATCAATTTTCTGAATGCCTGATTTTTCAGACGCCTTCGAGGCACCACCATACATAGTGTCAATGTATAAGAACGCCTGGAATTTCGGATGCAAAACCCTTCACCGTTCAATTTTCCGGACTTTTTGTCATGACTGCAGGCACGAGACGCCATTAATCGAAGACACCACTGCTGCCATTTTGATTATCTCGCAGCCTCGAACCGGCGCTCTAGCACGTCGATTCACTGGCAGCTGTAGCCACCACTGCGGCAATGCTAGGCCTAGCTGCTTTGATTTTCGCTGACAAGCTGCCTGCTATTCAGTGCTTTGTTTTTTACTAATCGAATTCGTCGCTGTCAGCAATGGCACCAACTCCGCCTCTGTAATCCTCGCCGATGGCTTTGAAGTGTGGAAAGCATGACACTGGTGCATAATGCCGGTTCCCGAAAGTCAGCTTCGCCGCAATACAGCGGTATTACACAGTGAAATGTATGCGATGTATTGCAGTGAACATACTAAGATTGGAAAGGGGCAACTGTCACGAGACACAGTAAGTGTAAAGGATGTTGACAAGCACAGGAGGACCTAAAAAGTAATTTCACCCCAGGAACGTGGAAGGTCACCGTTTTCGAGCCTTGCAGAAAGCAAAACCAGCAGGGGGCTTTGTTCGTGGGCCAGGAGGCGCACTTCGGCCTCAGAGAACCCGCGTCACCAGCCCGGTGCATCGTAAAATGTTGCACGCGCGGTCTCATGACACGGGGGAGGGAGGTGGCTTTGGGAGCTGTTTGGCCCAGAAGCGTGAACGGAAGCATGAACAGTTGCCCTCTCGCGCACTGCCCAAGATGGACCAACTGCAAAACATCTTTAGAGTGTCAATGGGCATGTCTCAGTAGCAAAGAAGCCATATCAGAGCCGGAGGAATCGTGTAGCCCGACGCGCAGGCTTTTGAGCGACGAGCTGGCACCAGAGGCGCAGTCCGTCTTCAGAATGACAGTTTTATAAGCCCGCTGGAGATGGACCACGCGCAGGAAGGAATTGTGAATCGATGGGCACGCTTCGGTGGAGTGCTTTTTACTGCATGCAATGCGTGATTTTCAATTAAGGCACGAGAACGGGGCAACTCGGGTGTTTCTTTCACTGACAGTGTTCTGGGGAAACACTGGGATATTTTAACATGTTGCAGAGCAGAACGGTTTGTGCGTTATTTATTTCTTGATGTTTTCTTTTTCTCCCTCTATCTCTCTGAATTTTCCGAGAAACGCAGGGAGAGAGTGAGAGAAGTAGTGACAAGTGAGTGACAGCCCAGTCAACCCAAATCGGGTCACTGTGGTGTCGCGATTTGTTGCGAGGGGATTTGGAAGGAGCAACCAAAGGGTTAAAACTGGGCTTCCAACCCCTCACGAGGATTCCGGATGCAGAAAAGGTGATCTGCACTGTCGGCTCTGCCGAGTTAAGTGCGCTGGTTCCAGTTTAAACAAAGGGTCTGGACATATGAGCGGTGTTATGCACTATCGGCTATGTCGAGTTTTGGATAAGACGTTCGTTGGATACGAGGACACCGTAACGCATGGATACGAGGTTCGCTCACTTGAACCCTGACAGGAGAAATCAACCAATTATGAGTGAGTCGGGAGATGGGAATGTCGAGGACAACTCAGCTGGGGCTGTCACATCGGAGAGTCAGAGGGAAACGGACCTCGGAAGCCTCGCAGATCAGTGCTGAGTGCTTGAGTTGGAGGTGGAGCTTGCGAAACTTGGGAAGAATGGAAGCGGGAGCTCATGAAAAAGTGAGCATGCGTTCGGCAGGCAGGATTGTTGCGAGCTGAGGCGCCATTTTAAATGTCTTACTGGAGTGCTCCCAAATTTCCATCAGAGGCCGAGGCTCCGGTGTGGTTCAAATCGGTTGAGAGCTCCCTAGAAGCATATCAAGTGCCAAGGGATTTTTGGGGACACATTGTTTTCCGGTTGGTGGCAAAGGTCCCGTTTCTGTCCACACGACAGCCCGGCAGAACACAAGGCGTATCCGAAAATCAAGGAAACAGTACAGCCACCCAAATCTTTAACTAGCGTGAGCGAGCAGCGACTTCCTGTGTGCCAGCACCTTAAATTAGGAACAAACTTACAAATGACTATGCTATTTTCACGAGCTTTGTGAGCATAGGAGAAAGCATAGTCATTTGTAAGTTTGTTTCTAATTTAGGGTGGCGCGGCGCACAGAAAGTCGCTGCTCGAGCATGCTACTGGGTTTGTCCGAAAAGTAATGTCAGTGATTATATTGTGAAGCGACTATACGTTGCAGAGCTCTAGGACCGGTTGGGATTGGTGGAGGGGGAAGTTAGCTGATGCACGCGCTGTTGCTCAGTTGTCTGCGACCATCTGGAGAGTAAGGACAGGCTTTTCCGTGAAACTCGTTTTCATTTCCCGTGCAAGCCGTAATGCAGCGCTCGTTGGAACAAAGGATTGCCATCAGGTTTTGTGTGAAACTCGGCAAGTCCGCCGCGGAAAATTTTCCTATGATAAAGATGGCCTTTGGTGTTAATTTTCTGTCGTAACATCTAGTCAACCGGGAGCACACGGCCTCTTTAGAAGGTCGTGAAGAGGTCAGTGATGAAGCCCGCACTGGACGGCCATCAACGACAATTACTGAGGAAAATGTTACGCTTATGAGATTTCTTTTGAACTCAGACCGTCGTTCGAGTGTCCGTTTAGTGGCACAGGCAGTAAACATACCAAAAAGTACCGTTCACGAGATTTTGACGAATGATTTGCAGATGCGAAAAGTGTGCACGAAGATTGTGCCCAAAGTGTTAAAGGACGACCACAACTAGCGCCGATTTGAAACGTGCCAGGAACTTTTGAACTTGTGTGGAAGTGACCCCCACTTTTTAGACAATGTCGGCACAGCTGACGATTCTTGGGTGTTTGTCAAAGGTCAAGACCCAGGTCATTGTGTTCTTTTATATCGGGGGCTCGTCCACCATGACTTTGTACCACATGATACAACCGTAAATGCCAAATTCAACCCGGAAGTGCACAAGAGACTCAAACGAATGGTTCATCGCGCCCGGACTGACATTGGTGACGATTAGAAACTTCACCGTGACAACGTGCCAGCCCCCACTGCCTTCCTCGTGACCTGCTTCCTGGCCGATTCAAATGTGCCAACGGTTCCGCAGCCACCCTACAGTCCTTACGTGGTTCCTTCAGACTTCTTTTGTTTCTGCGCTTGAAAGCTCCCATGAAAGGACATCATTTCAGGACAGTTGACAAAGTCAAGGAGGCTTGCACCAAGGCTCTAAAGGACATTCCGGAAGAGGCCGACCGCGACGCCTTCGATGCCTGGAAATCTAGCTGTAAGTGACATAACGACATAGGGGAAGCCTATTTTGAAACCTTTTAATGTGTTGTACCGATCTGATCAACAAATTGTTATTAATCGACTCACTGACATTACTTTTCGGACATACCCTCTACAGTATAGACCACTTATAACGTAACCGCTTATAGTGCAGGACCGGATATAGTGCGGTCTTTTCAGACTCCCGTTAATTTTCCCATAGCACTCCATGTATACACGTATCGCTAATAGTGCAGTTGCGGGAAACGAAATACTGGTTACAGTGCGGCTGCCTGGGAGTACGGAAGTCAACGGAGACGGCGAACGCTCCCCTCAAACGGGCGCCCCAAGGAATGCTCGAGGAAGAAAGAGAGACGAAGTTGAGGAGAAGGGCACGTGGTGCGAACGAACAGCCAGTGAGGCTGAAACCAGAATCTTGAGTGCGAGTCGTGAAATATCACGGCGCGCATAGCGAGCGAGGGCCACGAAACTTCCAACGCCGGCCAACACGCGCTTCACGATAACGGCAGTAAATGAAACTTCAGGGAGCGGGCGGCGCCGGCACAGCACGGCGAAGGGCGCACGCGGAGACCGTGGAATGTGACGGAGGAGGGCGACAGGGAAGCGTATTTCGCCTCGGCAACTCCGCCGCTTCGGTGGCTCCCCTCGCCCTCCCTTGTAGCTCCCTCACTTTCGACTGTCACTGTGCGAGCCCGCCGGCCGGCCCGGCGCCAGCTCTCCGAAGTTTCGTTTTCTGCCGTTATCGGGAAGCGGGCATTTGCCGGCGTGGGCAGTTTCGTCGGCCGGCCTGGGACAGCGCCGCTGCTTCCCGCTTCGTCGTAGCTGCAGCGTGCAAGGTCAACATGTGACTAGAAAGTACAGAAAGCATAAAGGAGAAAGAAGGGTTCACTGCCATTTTCTATGCGTGGCTACGGTAGTGTGGCTGAGACGTCGGCACGTACACGCATGTTCTGGCGCAACGCAGAATCGGCGACCTTGCCATTTGAGAGAGGGTGAAATTTCCACGTTTTTTTTTTCTTTTTTTGTTTTGTTTGCGCGCGACATTGAGGGGTCTCTCCTAAGCTTTTACTCTATGGTGGTGCCGGAGCAATGCCGGTCGGAGGCGCCGCCGCGTGATTTGGTTCGAATTAACGAGACTCGACTGTACATTGAATGCAAACGTTCTGGCCGCATTCCTCGACTGTCGCATACGCGTGGCGGCTCGGTGCACATGTTTTGCCTATGTGCGGGGCTTGAAAATTGTTGCTTTGGTTATAGTGCGGTACCGCTTATAGTGCAGATATTCGCGACTCCGGCGACTTACGTTATAAGCGGCCTACACTGTAGTTATAGATTTGGGCGGCTGTACATGACGAAATCAAACTTTCCACAGGGGAATACCTGAATACCGGAAAAGATTCTTAGGGTCAGGAAAGCGTATGAACGAAGGATGGAGACCTTATGCAACAGGCCTTCAAAGCTACCTGCACTTTAATCTTGACTTGACAGGCTTGTCGACGTTTGAGGAGCTGGTGAAACTATTGGTGGCCGATCAATTGAAGAAAAACCTTTCAGATGACGCGTTCCAGTACATACGCTGCAGGAAGGAAAAACATGGCTATAAGCACCAGACCTGGCTGCGCTACTGCGGACATTCGAGGAGGTGCAAGGCAAGAACAGTGTAGGTGTTAAGCCAGGCGAGTAGTGTTAAGCCAGGTGTACAGCCAAGTAATTGCGGTGGTGGGAAAGGTCAAAGCGTGGAGATAAAACTGAAGTTTAGGGGCTGCTTCTCGTGTGGCTCTAGCGGGCATACGAAGTGGAATTGCCCCTAGGGCCTGGGGTAGCAACCATCGACAGTTCCGGGTACTAAGAGCGACAAGAATAGTAGACAGCTGGGCGAGTTGGTACGGATTCATTTTTTTTAACAAACTGCGATTTTGTGCCATTGAAATAATGTATATTTTGACGATCGCGCGGGTTTCGTTCGTTTTAAGCGTAAGTTCGTCTTAAGTGGGGTCGTTAAATGTGGGCTCGACTGTAGCGAAAATCACAGAGCAAGAGACAGCCAGAACTCGAAGGCGGTCCATCGGACACAGGAGCTGCACGGCGCCTAGAACTTGGAAACAGTCCACCAGACACTGAAAGGGTTGGCGCGGCAGAGGAGGCGATGGTCACCCAAGTGATAGTGAAAAGCAGGAACGGTGAGGACCATCAAGGTAGCAGTGCAGCCCCTGAGGAACCATCAGCTCCGAGGGTAACGAGTAGTGTGCAGCGGACGTATTCAAGCAAGAAACAGCGAGCGGACCCAACACTGCAGGAAGCCTGGGGAGAAGCAGAGTGGGAAAGGGTGGTATGGTAGTGATCGGGGTTACCAGGGCAGATAAGGTACTAGGGCAGGCAGTGGCGCCGCTGGGGAGAAGTTTTGCAGCCGGCCCACGAATCGAGCTGGGAGGGACATTTGGGTTGCCGACATACCAGTTGTAGAATTACAGTTTTTACTGGCCAGGTATAGAGGATGATGTGCGAAGACACTGCAACAGTTGTCACGGTTGCCAGACAAGAGCCGACTTGCGCCACGTTGACAGCGTCCCTATAGAACCCTTGACGAGGCCACAAGATCCATTTCAGCAGGGGCAGACAACCGCTCAGAACATGAATTGAGATAACACCGCTGATGAAAAGATCGTCTATCGTGTTGCCTAGAACGGGCCCTGTTTTGCTCATTAAACGTGGATTTATATTTTTAATTCTTCACTAAAAGTCGCAAAAAATGACCTTTGACGCCCCACGCGGCAAAAATGAGGTCTACCACGTGACCTTCTACTTGTGTACGTGGTTCCTGGTGTTTTTATTAATATTGAAATGCAGTAACATCCTTTCTATTATAAGTTTTTTTTAAACTTGCAATGTGCAGATAAGCCTAGGTTTGCAGTGAGCAGAAAAGTGGCGCTGCCTTCGCCTTCATTTTCGATGAGTTTGCTTGGCTCGTCTATCGACAGAATGACGACACCGGGGGCCAGCCAGCCATGCTGTAGGCGTGTACTTGGGAAAAAATGCGGTACAACTATAATAAAGGCTGTACAACAACGCAAACTTATTATACCAGTCTATTTACCTTTAAAAGTGATTGGAAAGGTGACAATATAGGTGGTTAACCACAGTTGCACTCCCTCCAGTGAAAGGAGGACGATGGGCGGCTTTCACAATTTGCAAGGCGGGCTATCGGCATCGCTATCACTTCTCAGCATTGCTGGAGGAGTTGACTTAATTTTTTAGAGGCTGCTCAGATAAAAAAATTCTGCTTACAAAATATCCACGCGCTTTTGGAAGTAACCGCTGCAGGTGTAAACACTACCGAGGGTGAGCTTTTCGTTGTGCCATTAGAAAACTGGGTCCATAAAAATCGGTTGTCAGTCCCTTTAACATAGACATCATCGGGCCGTTAGAACCAACGTCGGCCAGAGGTAACAAGCACTGTTTATGCATAATCGACTTGTGCACATGCTGGCCGGAGGTTGTGTGTCTGCACTCTCTTAGTGCTAGAGCCACCTGTGAGAACAGGTATACCGGAAGTAATAGCGTCGGACTGCAGCACGAATTTCACCGCGGTGCTCACGAAAGAGTTCCTATCAAAACTGAGTTGCTCCCCAAGATTTTTGATGCCGGGACACCCAGAAAGTAACGGGGTGGTCAAACGTTGGAACAGGACTTCCAAGAATGTGCTTTATCACACAGCTGAGAAGGAAAGCAGAGATTGGGATCGGTTCGTCCCTTTTCTACTGTGGGCATACAGAGAAGTTCCTCACGACACGACCGGAGTTGCTCCTTTTGAGATGCTGTAGGGTAGGCGGCCGACCGGCCCACTCAGCATATTTAAGAATACTTGGACAGGGAAAACAATGGCGTCGACGGAGCTCGATTCGTCGCCGGTGATGTACATGAGAGAGCTAAGAGAGCAGTTGCAGCGGGCGGCGGAGGTCGCAGAGTTGGTTAGTGTCAAAATGCAAAATACGCACACTACACAGTTCAACAAAAGAGCAAGAGCCAAGAAATTTGAGGCAGGGGAGATGGTCCTTGTTTTCGATGACCAACGCCCAGGAAAGATGTTCCCGAAGTGGAAGGGATCGACAAGCGTTGTTAAAAAATACTGCAACCATTCGTACTTCGTGCAGATGTCCGCAGAGCTGAGAAGACTTAGGCACGCGAGCAAACTGCGCCCGTATTGTACCAGAGTAATGTCCATTGGCGTGATGTGTGAGGAAGACAGTGCCTTTGGTGAGGTTGAATATGTGCCCTGGCCGACAGTGACACATTCAGTGGATACTCGCCTGCTGTTTGATATAACCTTGGAAAAGCGAGAGCGCGACCGAGTCCTCGGGGTTTTCAAGAGATAAGGGGGGCTGTTTGGCAGCCGTGGCTTCAGTCAGGGAACATGAAATTGTTCTAAAAGAAGGGGTTGCCCCTAAAGCTGTGGTGCAACAGCCAAAATAGGATTTGGAGCAATTTTTGGAGCAGGAAAATCCAAATTTAGAGCATGTTACAGGAAAAAAAACTGTTTTGGAGCATTAAATCCCAAATTTGAAGCAGTTTCACAAAGAACACTTACTCATAAAATGCCATAAAATTTTCCCCGCATAATAAAGGCATCCCCCAACTTTCATTGGATTTCTGGGAAAAAAAAGTGCGTTCATTACACGAGTATATACGGTAATTCACATTAGCAGCGCAGGTGAGGGGAAGGGCGCGATCGGAGATCGTTGTTCGGAGCGCTCGTTCAGTTTCACCGTGTACGGTTGACCTAGGCCGTGCCCAGCGAAATTGAACGCGTGCTCCGAACGACCTCGATCGCACCCCAGCAGCGCACTGCACGCAACTTTTTCCGCCAAACATGTGGAAAGTACACATGCATTTCTTCACGAGTGGTTGCCTTTTGTTTTTTTTTTCTGACGATGTGTCGCGACCTTCTGGCGGTAGTTGAAACATGCAACAACTGTTTAACAATCCTTTGGCTTTTCGGCGGTGTACAGCGAAAATCGCCACCATTTCATTGCAACGCGGTGCCCGTTGCTGCGTAGAACCGAACCCTTGCTAGTTTTGTGCATTGCGTCGCCTACAAAGCTCACACCGTCAGTGCCGGGTCGCTTGCTGTACCATACAAGCGATTTTCCCATGGAGTATTCGTACCCGCTCAGCTCGTGACTGCGTGCACGGATACGGCGAGGATCTTGTTGAGTCAACGTGGCAATGGCGAACTGCTTTTGTTACTGCAAGCAACGCGCACTCTGTGTCTCCTCGAGATTTTACTGCATATACAACACCCCACACTGCAACCAGCAGCAAAAATATTCTTCGGCGCCCACCACCAAACACGTCAACGTCTCAGCTGGGCATGTGTTTGGATCTCATCTGCGCTACTGGATCGGACTGGATTGGATGGCGATGTCCAAGCTGCAGGTTGTCAACACGGCCTTTGTTTCCCGCTAAAACTAGCGAAACCGACAAATTTCGCGGCTGGTCGAGTGTTTTTTTGGCACAGCGTGGCACAATTTCAACATATATCATGGTTTTGCCGCAGCACCACGCAAAAATACGAAATTCTATCAAAATGGCGCAATTGGCGCAGCTGTTGCACCCCTGTTGAAGGTTCCCGCCCATATAGAGTACCAAAGAGTTTACAGGTGGAAGTGGGGCAACAGGTAGACGAGCTGCTTGAATGGGGACTGATCTTTTCTTGCGAAAGCCCTTATGCACACCCTCTGGTGTGCATCCCGGAAAAAGATGGAAGCGTGCGACTCTGCGTAGACTACCGGTGGTTGAATGCGGTAACAGTGGCCGATGGGTACCCCACGGCCTTGCAGCAGGAGCTAATCATGAACGTAGGGAAGGCAAGCTACATCACGCTTCTCGACCTACGAAGAAGTTATAAGCAGGTGCTGCTAGAACCCTCTGCGTGGCTACTGACCGCGTTTGCATGCCACCGCGGACAGCTCGCGTGGAGGGTGATGCCTTTCGGGCTCAAAAACACCGCTCAAACGTTTCAGTGAGCAATGAATGAGCTGTTGGCCGTACTTGGATGACCTAGCCGTCTTTAGCGAGACACTTGAAGAGCACATAGAACACTTTGGGCAAGTGTTTCAGACTTTGGAATGGGTAAACATGAAAGTCAAGCCGGAAAAGTGCCAGGTGGCGCACCGCACAATACGCTATTTGGGACATGTTGTGGGCTCCGGACGTCACGCACTTGACCCAGAGAAACTTGCTGCAATCAAAGCTTTAAAGACACCAGTGACAGAAAGGGAGCTCCGAAGTGTGTTGGGGCTGTGTGGCTACTACCGAGGCTATGTACCAAACTATGCTGAGGTGGCGAGACCGCTCACAGAGCTAATGGGAAAACGAATTCCATGGTCCACGGAAGCTGACAGGGCATTCCAATGGCTTAAAACCGCACTGTGTAATGCCACAGCCCTATCAACACCAGACCCCAAAAGGCCCTTTTGGCTCTTCACAGATGTGTCCACAGTCGCTGCTGGGGTCTGCTTGTCGCAACGAGGGCAAACGGCCCAGAAAGGCCGATCACATTCGTGAGTCATAAACTTTCTCCAACGCAGACCCGCTGGTCCACCATTGAGGGAGGTCTTTACAGTCATCTGGGGGCTTAAGAAGTTCCACCTGTGGCTTTTTGGCACACAGGTGACGGTAGTGTCAGCGCACAACCCGCTATCATTTCTACACAGAGCGTCCCACCTGGAGCCAAGCTAACCCACTGGGCATTAGCGCTGCAACAATACAATGTAGTTGTCCAGCACCGAAAAGGCAGTGAGCATGGAAACGCAGATGCTCTCCCGAGGGTGCCTAACGCATGTT
This sequence comes from Dermacentor silvarum, assembly GCF_013339745.2. Lineage (NCBI taxonomy): Eukaryota > Metazoa > Arthropoda > Arachnida > Ixodida > Ixodidae > Dermacentor > Dermacentor silvarum. Next base: position 288,398,908 of record NC_051154.1, read on the forward strand.
GGAAAACGAGCAGCGATGCTTCTAAGGCAGATAAGACACGGGAGGACTAGGCACATAGTGCACTCAAGCAAGAGAAAGTGACGTGCGGGACTATCAAACTATTCAACGGAACTGTTTGACGAAGTGTGTGTACTTCAGTGAAACAAGTGTCTTGTCTTTTTTTTTTTCGTGTATTTTTGCATGCGTATCACAAAGTTCTTGTTGTTCAGTTTTTATTTGTTCGTGTTTTCTTTTTTGTGGTCGTTCATGTGGCGCTGTGATGCGTGGTGCAATGCATGAGCAGTGTTTGCCGTTTGTTTTTGCTTTGGTATTTTTCAGTCGTTTGTGCATGTGCATTCTGTGTGCATGTACGGCAATTTGTTTGGGTAGTTTTATTTCATAACCATCACGTATTCGCATTCAGTGTTCGCAAAGGCTCTGCTGCTAAAGAGCAATGCTTGTTAAGACCACCTTGGGCAAGGACACAGAGATCGTAGTGACGAAATAGTGAGATTTGCTTTACTTTCTTTTCACCATCGTTTTTTTTTTTTTGCACCATCGGGAGGGGATGGCGTTGGGAGCTCTTTGGCCCAGAAGCGCGAACGGAAGCACGAACAGCTGCCCTCTCGCGCGCTGCCTAAGACGGACCACCAGCAAAACATCTTTAGGGGTCAATCGGGATGCCATAAAAGCCATATCAGAGCCGGAGGGATTGTGTCGCCCGACACGCAGGCTTTTGAGCGACAGGCTGGCGCCAGAGGAGCGGTCCGCCTTTGGAATGACAGTTTATGGGCCCGTCGGAGATGGACCACGCGCAGGAAGGCATTGTGTATCGATGAGCACGCTTCGATGGGGTGCCCTTTACTGCATGCAGTGCGTGATTTTGAATTAAGGCGTGAGAACGGGGCTACTCGGGTGTTTCTTTCACTGACAGTGTTCTGGGGAAACACCGAGATATTTTAACATGTCGCAGAGTGAAACGGTTTGTGTGTTGTTTATTTCTTGTTTGGTGTTTTCTTTCTCTCCCTTTATCTTTCTGAATGTTCCGAGAAACGCAGGGAGAGAGTGAGAGAAGTAGTGACAAGAGAGTGACAGCCCAGTTGACCTAATAAGGTCACTGTGGTGTCGCAATTTGCTGTGAAGGGATTTGGAAGGAGCAACCGAAGGGTTAAAACTGGGCTCCCAACCTCTCCCGACCCCTCACAAGGGTTCCGGATGCAGGAAAGGTGCTCCGCACTGTCGGCTCTGCCGAGTTAAGTGCGCTGGTTCCAGTTTAAACGAAGGATCTGGACGTACGAGTGAGTTATGCACTATCGGCTATCTCGAATTGTTACGTCAGACTCGCAGTGAATAGCCGTCAATGTATATATACCGTATTTTCGCGATTCTAAGCATCCCCCTCTATTTTCGCGAAAAAATTGTGAAAAAAGTTTGCATGCGAATCTAAGCACCCCCCTATTTGCTAAGAAGAGCGTGTAACCAAGGCCGCCAAGCACGTTTGCTCACTCTCTTCGAGTCGGAGCCGTCGGAGTCCCAAGGTGGCACGGCCACTGCGCCGCGATATCGCCGCACAGCTGGAGTGCAGAGCCTCGCGGACTCGTGACGCTCGCGCGCCGCGCGTAGCCGGAGCCGTCGGAGTCCCAAGGTGGCACGGCGTCCGCAGCGCGATCTCGCCGCATAGTCGGGCTGCAGAGGCGCGCAGACTCGTGACGCTCGCGCGCCGCGCGTAGCCGGCGGAGTCCCGAGGTGGCACGGCGTCCGCAGCGCGATCTCGCCGCACATTAGGACTTCAGAGGCGCGCGGACTCGTGACGCCCACCAGCCGCGTGGACTCGTGCGCTCGCGCGCCGCGCGTAGCTGGAGCCGTCGGAGTCCTGAGGTGGCACGGCGTCCACAGCGCGATCTCGCCGCACAGTCGGGCTGCAGAGGCTTGTGGACTCGTGACGCTTGCGCGCCGCCCGTAGCCGTCGGAGTCCCGAGGTGGCACGGCGTCCGCAGCGCGATCTCGCCGCACAGTCAGACTGCAGAGGCGCGCGGACTCATGAAGCTCGCGCGCCGTGCGTAGCCGGAGCCGAGCATCACGCGAGCGTGGGAGCCGAGCGTCACGGAGATTTTTCGAATTTAAGCGCCCCCCCTCACTTTGGGCATCGCGATCATGAAAGAAAGGGGGGTGCTTAGAATCGAGTAAAAACGGTATTGCCTACATAAAACCTAATCTCCAAGTACAAGCACCTGCGATGGAAGAGGAGAAACGATGACGGCGACAGCTGAAGAAAAGTTTCCCTACCAAGTAAGCTGGTTATGGAGCCCGCCAGCTTGGAGCACTCTGTGCTACAAGAAGAAACTGGGAAACCTTAGCGTATGTATTCATGAATTATGCACGCGTGTACCTGCTGTCTCCTGTCATAGTACGAGCACCGATACGCCTAATAATGGCAGGCCTTCAGAGCTATTTCAGACGTGTCGGTCGCGATTTGAGCCCTTGGGGGCAGTTAAGGGGGGACGTGGCTTTGAAAATCAACTTCCTGATTTCTTCATGGATTTTGATGAAAATTGGCACAAATGTTTAGAATGTCTCCCTGATACTTCCATAAAAGTTTCAGAGTGATACCTTGAGAACATTTTATTGAGCAGAATTTTTCTCTCTTGAACTTTCTGGAAGGCCTGGGGAGCTTAAAAAACATGATGGAAGGCTCGTTGAGTATTGAATGCATAGCTCAATGCATGCTGGAGGTCGTGACAGTCTTACTTTTTTTTTTTCGCAACACAAATTTTTTAGTCATTTTTGAAGTTACCTTCGCACCAAGCACACTTTCGGAGTGAACGAATAGCCACACCATAAGTTTATAAAAAGTCAAGATAAAAATGCGAGACTGTCTCGACCTGCACTGTAGTCCAAGGAACGTGACAAAAAAAACAATCAAAATAGGCTGAACGGTAACGAAGAAATCAGCTCCAGAAACTGAGCAGAAAGGCGAAAAAACAGTTTTGAGAAAACGGCTCTCAAAGTTTCCCCTTCTCTTCAGTTCTCTAAAATGCACCAAATTTGTAATCTTTGATGTGTTTTGTGATGTGGGGCTTCTTGGACATGTGGCCTCTGGTCTGCTGTGCCTTTATTCTGTGTTTTTCATGTTTGTATGGCATTCTTTACTGCTGCTCTACAAAAAGCATGGTGCCTGGGTTTCAAACCAAGTGAGGTGCAGAACTATGTGGGCATAAATATACAGTAGTTCTAGTGTTGTACCTGCAGACTGCCTCATTGATAGCAGTCTCTAGTACAGTCAGTGAGGCATTGTTTTCTTTTGGTAGAATCGACCATGTTACTGAATTTTTGGATCATCTTCCATTGACAATGGCTATGGATGTTAGGGAGAGCCACTGATAGATAGGCAGCAATGCAGCTGCTAGGTGCTTTCCAGCATGTACTTTTGTGTGATGCCTCACTTCTGCAGCCAGGTGTCTGTGCCAGCCCAAGTGGCCTAGTGAACAGAGCTCATGATGAGGTTCTTCTTATGAAGGGGTGGTATGATAGGTATTGGTGCGAGATATCGTGGCAAGAGTCAGCGCGCGATGTGCTAAGTCGCGGGTCTGAGGTGCCGATGTGCGAAATGCCTGGTCGCGGGTCCAAAGAATAGACGCTCGGTGAGCTCAATCGCGCAGTCCGAGGTGCCGACGCGCGAAATGCCTGGCCGCAGGCTCGAGGAGTCGACGCTCGAGGTGCCGATGCGCGAAGTGCCTAGCCGCGGGTCCGAGGAGTCGACACTCGATGAGCGATGTGCCGACGCGCGAAATGCCTAGCCGCGGGCTCGAGGAGTCGACGCTCGATTAGATCAGCCGCGCAGTCCGAGGTGCCGACGCGCGAAATGCCTGGCCGCGGGCTCGGGGAGTCGACGCTCGCGATGCCGACGCGCGAAGTGCCTAGCCGCGGGTCCGAGGTGTCGACTCTCGATGAGCGATGTGCCGACGCGCGAAGTGCGTAGCCGCGGGCTCGAGGAGTCGACGCTCGATGTGTTGCGCAGTCGGAGGCGCCGATGCACGAAATGCTAAGGCAAGGATCCGAGAAGTCCGCGCGCGATGTGCTTGATCGCCGAGTCGGAGGCGCCTACGCGCGAAAGGCTTAGCCTCGTGTCCGAGGATTCCGTGCCCGAAGCTTGGTCGCGAAGTCCGCGTCGCCGATGCTCGGAATGCCTAGCCGCGGGGCTGAGACGTCCACAAAAAGCGGAATCGGCCACGCTACTGCGATGTCCGCATAGCGCCCGATTTAACACTCGTGAAGATTACGGAAACCGTCCGGAGCTCGCGAGGAGACCGCAACAAGCAGAGCAGACGACGCCGTCACGGAGCGAGCACCGGACCAATGGCGAACCGCGCTGGAGTCACGTGGCGGGCGCGGCCAATCGGTGGCTCCGGCAAGACCTTCAATCATTGGCTTTTTGTGTGCTCGTTTCTGTATGGAGGAGATAGCTGAGGCGGCAAATTTGAAGACGGAGAAATGCGCTTTCCAACGAGACCAAGATGGCGGCGCTCGGCTGTGCCGTTCCGGAGATATCGTGGCTTGAAAAACAGCATTCTTTCGCGATTTCCGCGAAATTTTTCGGCACCTTGGCTCATACAACAATTTTTTTAGAGCACTTCTACTTGGTTTTCAGTGATGATATTTCGGAATCAGATAGAATAAGAGTTATAGAAACTGAAAATTTGATTTTCAAAAAATCGATTTTTTAGCCATTTTTCGCGATGCGAAAGCCGCGTCCCCCCTTAAAGGCATGCATTCATTTTTTTGGACTGCCCAATCTTTCTGACGTTTTCGCGGCCCCTCGGGAGTCAGAAATATGGGAAGTTGACTGTATCTCACAAAAGTGATCTACCGAAAGTACTGCTCCAGGTATACTGAGCTTTTCGAAGAAATTTAGTGGCTACTGGCACTTATTTCGACAGGCTCTATGTGGTCTACGCACGGCCAGAGGCTTATATTGTCGTAAATTCTCTCATCTGGAAGCTCCGCTTATCTCTCAATTTTTCCAGGTTTTTACAACTTTGCGTTAATGGGGTTTTACTGCATATAGCAAGTGAATGTTAACTGCCATTTATACGGCCGATAAAACTACGAACATTTCATGTTGTTGTCTATTTGCTATCACTGCTTCACCTTTCAGGTGAGATTGTGACTTTTTTTTTGCCAGGGAGGACGAAACTCCGTGTAAACCTTGTTTTTAATTTGTGGGCCCCATTTTATACCCTGACTGAACAAAATTCACTATTTAACGAAGTTTTTTACGACTTCGGTATACCAAGGTTTGAGTGCATCAAGTCCCCTTTTGGCTCAGTAAAAACATTCTGGTTACTATTGGGTCCTACCTTGCATGTGACACCCAACAAAAGCAGAAACAACAAGAAAGGAATTTGGATAACACACAAGCGATGATCTCACCATTAGACATATGGAGAACTTTAGCCATCTTTTTGAGAGCCCCATCAATCTTCGACTCTGTATTGTCCATATCATGCCCTAGGTCATCCAGCATTACAGACTGCTCATCTAGTTCGTTGCCAATCTGTTTGCTCATGGACTTGAGCGTGCCCACAGATGTTTGGATGCCCTCCAATTCTTCATCTTGGGTAACCATCAGCTCCTGCAGATAAAAAAAAAAAGGGCAGCAGTTTCAGCTGGAAGCTACAGAAGCAGAACATGCACATCCAGGTTACAACCTTCAAAAATAAATGAACCACATGCAATTGTTTATAAGCAAAATGGGATTATTACAACTGTCAAACCTCGTAAGCAGTGTGCTTACACTTCCAGTGTAAATGTTTTGTTTCACACGCACACAGTCTGTCCCAAAAGATTGTGCAGTACATTAAAAACATTATTTTAGCAACTTCCAGATACATCAATGTGGTCACCTTCAAAGTACACTCCATTAAACACAATACACTGGTTCCACCTCTTCTTTTATAGCTGGAAGCACCCTTGGAAGGCTGTTAAGCGTAATAGCAGCAGCACACCCTTGTCACCATCCACCATCCTACATGAAAACTTGTTTTGCCACCATCTTGAAACTTGATGACAACACGCTGGCTCTGACAGTAGGCAGTTGCTAATGCTGTGAATGCTGTTTCACATCTGGTTTAACACACAAGCAATTTTCATACCAATCTTCTTGGAAAAAGTGCAAGCATTAGAATCGGTTAAATAATAACTGCTGATTGTAGCCGCCATTTTTTCTTAAAATTTGCAGAAGCCAGGCTGGATATCGCCGTTTTCGGAGAGAGACAATGTGTATTTGATGCAGTCACTGTCCTCTGGCACCACAAAGACGGATGCTCCAACTGTTGGAGTTATGATTGGGGGGTCACGGGTCATCATTGAGGCAAGGTGCATGCGTGCTGACCAGCCAAGGTCGAATTATACAGTGAAGCATTTTATTAAAAAAAACAATTGAGGAGGCTTTGCATTAGCGACAGGTCTTGTAATGCTGCACTACAGCGAGCAAAGGTTTCTGGAAAAACTGATACGATTAGGCTGTATCACTAGATTGTCGGTTGGAAGATGACTATAGCTACGCACTTATGTGCAGTGCCCTGGGAATCCACCTTGTTTCTTTAGATGAATTGTCGGCTGCAAATAAACTTTAGTTGCGAGTAGCACCAGTCCTGTGTCTTTCTTTTTGAAATTTTATCGCCTACACTGTTTAATCTAGTCATGCGACGACTGGCTGTGCGTCTACGACAGGTTCACGGCGTCCATTTCACTATTTATGCGGACGACGTGACACTGTGGACGGAACCTGGCGGCCCTCTAAAAACAACAGAAATAGCAACCAAGGCAATGCAGCATGCGTTCGACACATTGACTGATTACTTGAAAGGAACAGGCATGCAGCTGTCTCCGGAAAAAAAAAAGTACATCCTCCCCGGTGGCACGGTGCAAGAAAAGGAAAAAGTCGAACTGTACCTAGCTGGCCAGAAGCTTGAGAGAGCTCCGCAACACCACGTCAAGATACTCGGCATTCTAATTCACGAGGACGGCGGAGCGGCTACCTGGCTCAAAGAACTAGAACCTACGTGGAAGAAACTTCTGCACTTGGTGAAACGCATATCGCAGAAACGCGGTAGAGCTGGCACCGATACCACTCGGACTTTGACGTCGGCAGTGCTTCCGTCGAGGGCTTGTTACGGTGCGGTACGCTTTGACCTCACCAAAGCACAATACAACAAGCTCGAAAGGATGCACCGGGAGTGTCTTCGAGTGATCACGGGTCTTCCCCGCCACGTGCGAGTGGCAGACCTGCACCAGTACGCGAGACTTCCTCCACTCAGGGACATTAATATAGAACGCAAGGAGGGACATGACCGCCGTCGACATTACACATGCTCTGGACAGCAGCTCTTAGAGTTAGATGGAGAACGCTTGTCAAACAAGGTGGAAGTGCTTCCGGCTGTTGCTCCTTGGGATGACGTGCAGGTTCGAGTCACGAAGCCTGTCACACGCCGGCAGACGAAAGAGTACCACAGCGCTTATCGATTCAAACTTGCAGAACGGGCTGACTTGAAAGAATATGCCATTTTCACAGATGCGGCCTGGGATCCTACTACATCCAGAGCGGCGCTGGCAGTCGTTAGTGGTGAGCAGCAAGACATCTGGATTCACCAACACCAGCAAGAACCGACCATTAAGGCACTTGAACTGCAGGCCATCCTATTTGCCATAGAGAAGCTGAAGGAAAAGGCGGGAAATATTACGGAAGACCACAGGGGCAAAGAGTTGGCAATATTCACCGAATCTTTAGATGCCCTAAAGGCGCTCACGGTGACGCCCAGAGTAGGCACGTGGCGCATGATATTAAGGTCGCATGCGCATCCCTTCATCGGGATTACGGCATGAGTGTGCGAGTGGACTGGGTCCCGGGGCACTCGGGCAGCATCGGCAACGGTGCGGCCCACAGTGCAGCGAGCGAGCTGTTATTTTCCCGCTCATCTCCCCTGGGCCCAGTCCCTCTCACTCCTGTGCGTCTGGATCCGGAGGAGGAGCGCGAGCGACTTGAAGTGCAAGCTAAACAGGAGCTGAAGGCGAAGTTACCGCACAATGCCCACCCTTTGCCCAAGGGGCTTCCTCGGGGCGCGCAAGTCCTGCTGCATAAGGCCAGGACGGGCGCAGCACTCACCGAAGACGTCCTGGCTAAGTGGCGCGCATACGCCGCTTCAAGGAAGACGCGAGGCCATCAGAGGCAACGTTTGGAAAATGAGGAGGAGGAAGAGACGGAGGTGAACGTCATGTCAACATCAGTGACTTGCAGTACGTGTGACATCGGTGCTCGACCGACAATCAGACATCTATTGTGGGACTGTCCCAGTCTCGCGGCAGTAAGAGACAAACACAAGGGACGCGGCATTACCTCACTGGAGGCATGCACCACGCCGCCCCCTCAGGCCGATGCCCTACGGACTATCAACTCCTTATGGGAGTTTGTGCACGAGGCTGGCGTGACCAGCAGGTTATGAATGTAGTGTTTTTTTTTTCCTTGTGAACCCCGCCATTGACCCTTACCCCTACTTAGGCCATTCTTTTCATTAAAGTTCTCCCCCATTCTCTCTTTCTTTTCATCTCCATTAAAAGTGTGTGCTTACATAAACCTGAAAACATCTATGAGCCACGTAGATACAATCACATCCAATAATCACAGTTCTGTTTGTTATTGCACCCCACATTAGTCAATGTAGTGTAAGGTCCAGCAAAAATTCTGTATGTCAAGCATCAAGACATCAATCGTAGTGCTGTGAAGTACAGCATAGTACTTCAGAGCATCACGGGTCGTTTTCACAGAATGCCTAAGCTGTGCTGTAAAGCCCACAGTGAAACTTCATTCAAGAAGCACACAGGCATGCAAATTTTGGCTGTGTTTTCTTTCTTAACCCGTCCAGGCACCAATTAGTTCCGTCCATCGAAAATTTAGTTTTATGGCCTTTCTTGCACCTTCAGAATCATGAAAATAGTACAGCTGCAGAAGAAATTAGGAATTTTCAATTCTTCAGTGAGTTTTGGAAAGTTTACAGAATGCGGACTCTTTACAGAAACATCAGAGATGAGAATATCAATTATATCATGTTTAGCATACACGGAAAGCACCTATCCAGAGACTTGAAAGGTATACCTCATGTAAAACAGTGTGAAAACAACGAAAGAAGCAAACCCGCTACATGAAGACTAACTGACACCAAGGGCCAACATCCAGCCATCCTTCCAACCAACCTTCCAATTTATTTTACTAAAACAATTTACACGTACTATTCAAACTTGCAGCAAAGGTCCAATCAAAAAGCCTTCAAGTTGTTTGCGGCACAGTTTACATATAATTTTAATCAGTTCCTTTGATTTTGATGCATTATCCTTGGATGCACAATTGTGCATATAGTGCCTGAAGGGGTTAAGTTGCTGTGTAAGCAATCACTGATTATCCATCTCAATGCACAATCCAGTGAGTTAGAAAAGGGGCCAACAGTCACTGAAACCCAGGAACGCACAGGAGAATGAGAAGTTTTCATCCTACAAGACCTTTTATTCTTTCTTACATTTTTTTTTAATGTCATGAACATGAACACAATTACTAAACTGGCTGCCCCTATAATTAGTTCCTCTGTGTTTTCCTTTGTTTCAATGGCTAGTGAACTATTTTATAGATCAATTCATTCAACAAACTTGCCTCAATTTTCTTAATGCAGAGCCTAATAATATTGAACATTTTAACAATGGTGCTAAATCGAGCAGGTCGCATCACGAGGCGGGCATAAGCAATATCTGTTTATTGCCATCGCACTAAACAAATACAAAGAACAGGCCAGCCGGCTAACACCGATAAATATATATACTTTCTGTACACCGATAGGTGGCGCTCCCCATGGCCAGGGTCCATAACACTGCTTAACTACAGTAAAAGCTCGATGATACGAATCTCACGGGGTCACGAAAAATATTCGTATTAGCCGAAATTCGTATCATCGAAACACAATTAAAACTACTGTCGAATCTCGATAATTCAAACTCGAAGGGGCCCGAAAATTTGTTCGATCGAATTAAAAGGACGTATTTTTGAAGTATTCGTGCACCATAGCACGATGCACGAACGGTGCGAGTCGTGATATATCGCGGCGCGCAAGCGCATAGCAAGCGCGGGCCACGAAACTGCCCACGCCGGCTAACGGTCGCTTCCCGATAACGACAGAAAACGAAGCTTCAGGGAGCGAGCGGGCGGCGCCGGCACATGGGTGCGCGCGGAGACCGTCGAAGGTGAGGGAGGAGGGCGGCAGGGAAGCGGATTTGGCCGCGTCAACTCCGCCGCTTCGGTGGCTCCCCTCGCCCTCCCTCTCAACGCCCTCGTAGCTCTCTCACCTTCGACTCCGTACGCACATCTCCGTGCGCCCCCGCCGCCGTGCTGGCGTCAGCTTATTTTAGCCGCCCCCTGAAGTTTCGTTTTCTGCCGTTATCGGGAAGCGAGCGTTTGCGGGCGTGGCAGTTTCGTTGGCCCGACTGTGCCTCCGCCGCTGCTTCCCTCTGCGCTGCTGCCGCAGCGTGCAAGGTCAACATGTGACTAGAAAATAGAGGAGAAGGGTTCACTGCCATTTTATCCGCGTGGCTGAGACGTCGGCACTAATGTGTGCTAGAATACGGTTGTCTAGAACACTCTAGTCGGCACGTACACGCTTGTTCCGATGCGATGCAGAAACGGCGACCTTGTAATTTGAGAGAGAAGGAAATTTCCGCTGCGGGTTCCTTCCCCCCCCCGTTCCTTCGCGCGCGGCATTGAGGGGTCTCTCCTGAGCTTTTGCTCTATGGCGGTGTCGGAGCAATGCCGGTCGGAGGCGCTGCCGCGTGATTTGGGGCGCTGCTAAGAGCATTGTCGGTGCGTGGTATGTTCGAAATAAGCGTGTTCGAATTCGCTTGCTTCGCGTTGACGTTGAACGAAAGCACGTTTTTCATGATAGTCTCGCTGTGCAACAATTGTGCTCAGTGTTGACGTTGCGAGGCCTAGCTCCTTAGCCAACTCCGTCCGCTTCCTCTTGGGATCCTCATCGACCTTTCGAAGAATGTCTAATTTCTCTTTAAAGGAGAGTGCTTTCCGCTTGCGAGACATAGCTCGCTGCGACTAGGCAAAATGGCGCAAACACGAAGAACGCGGCCCGAAGCGCAGCAGCCACTCCATCTGACGGCTCGCAGAAAAGGAGGAAAAGTACAAAAGCACCAAAAGCGCCACCGCTTCAAACTCTTCGCGCCCAGTCGCGGAGTCCGCGCTGTCCGGCGCCGCGCCTCCGCAACCAAAAGAGAAGGAGAGAAAGCGCGTGACTGCGCGCTGTTCTCTTTCGCGGCCGTTGGTGGGGTGGCGTTTATTCGTATCAACCGACGCAGGCTGAAAATCGATTCGTAACAACCGTTCTCTAGCACGTTGCAAAGTAATGGGGCTCGGCCGGGACCACAGAAAAATTCGTATCATCCGGAAATTTGTATTAGCCGTGATCGTATCATCGAGCTTTTACTATATTCTGCTGAACTTAGCAGATGGCATTTCAGCACACAACATATGGCATTTCTTCACAACGTGATTCCCTCTTAATGTTCCATGTCCGCACCACACAGGCGCTTTTCAATGGCTCTCTATCTGCTGGCCTTCAAGGCTCCACAATGCCATCAAACTCAGAGGAGGTGCATAATTACTGCACAGGACAGCCAATGACTCACTAAGGTGATTCAATGATTTTACACAAAGCAGCATGCCCACCATCACCAATGACAATACCGTCCACCCAAGAACAATCAGCACTGTGTAACTCAAACGCCGGAAAACATTCCTCGCGGATACAAAGTGGCTTCGATGTTGACAAATATAGTAGTAGATGTATCTGGAGCCAATGTTTTGGCAGGGAGACTAGTCTTCATCAGATCTCCTTGCAGAAATGTTGGCTCCAGCGACATCCCTTGTTCGGCCACTGTTGACCACTTCAAGTCCCAATCTCCCTATGAACCTTTGTGTTGTTTTGAATTCTGTGTCAACAGAATTTTAAACTTTTAGATGCGTTTGCACCCGTGATATTTTTCCCTAATTGCTTTTTCACTTAAGATTTCCCTTGAGTGCTCTGACAACAATCAGGCTGCTGGCTGCAGTACAGTACAAGGAAGATAGTTAATTGCAATTATCTTTCTTCATATGCTTTCTTTATGGTGTATTCACGTGAGCATGGTGCAGAAGAGAGTATGTGCCATCACCAATAAGATGGCTTTTCGACAATTCGGTATGACTCAATAGACCTGCAAGATCTTGGAAATTTGTTGTGCACATTTAACCACTGATCTGTTAAACTACTGGCTCAGTGGCCTCACTCAAACGCATAACTCAAACATAACCCAGCACAACCAGCAGCAGTGCGCCTTTTGTTTTCTCAGAATTCTAGCTACCCATTAGCAAAGCAGCTATTCTACCTTTTCTATTTCCTCATACAACCATCATGCAAGTTGCACTAATCAATTCCTTTGTCCTTTTTTTAAGCTCATTCTTACATCACACAATTTTAAAATTTCCTATTGCTGCAGTTGCTGGCAAAGTCAATGAAGTTTTCAAGCAGTCAAGAAGAGTCCCAAGAGTGTAATGCAGTTATACTGAAATAATGACACCTTGTTGTACTTTATAATGCCCTCACAGACACATCCAAAAGGTAGGAGGTTTGGATGCTATTTGATTTTTGAACCAGAGGAGGTGATGCAAAAGATGTGGCCAATGGATCTGTAAGGACCACTCTAATTTATTCACGTGCACCTAGTCACAACAACCACAGCCATCAGATGATAGCCAAATAAACAGTTTGCTTCAAATGATGCATGCCATCTGGAGTAGCATAATACAGTGGAACCACGATATAACAAACCTGTACTTTCAGCGAAAAACTTCAATAAATGACGAATTTTGTTAATTCGAGGTGTTAAAGCTTGAACACTAAAAATCGTTTAACACGTTTCCAGAACATTCCTTGTGGATAGTATCTTGTCAGTAATCACTTATAGACAAAACACAAGAAGGTCAGGGCATAATACAGTCAAACCTCGTTAATACGTACCCGCTTAATGTGTAAGTCCGGTTTAAACGTAGTCGCGAAGATTCCCCCACCCGGTCCCCATTGAACCCCATGTATTGGCTGACCGCTTAAGCCGTAGTCGCTTGTTGCATTACATACGGTTAGTACGTACCATTTTCTTTGTTTTTATATGTTCACGGGCAGAAAATCGCCAAAATTTCAGTGGCGACGACAGGAGTTGCCGATCGAAGCGCGCAAAAGCATGGCCTTCGAGATTGGTAAACTACAATTGTCAGCGTAGTGACGTCACAACATGGCCACGTCGACGTATTTTTTGTTCGTACGGTTGTTGCCGATCAAAGGGCGCAAAAGCGTGGCCTTCGAGATTAGCTTCTGGTAGCCCGCAGGAGCTGAGGGTAGGGGAATTCGCTGTCACTTTGGAATCCAATCCAAGCATCGTAACGGCTCAAACGCCACGTTTCTTTATTCTTTTCTTTCATTCTCCCGTGTCCACCAGTGCTAACGGCAGTGGTGGTGTGCTTTTGCGTAGTGTTGTGTGCTTTTACAACATTCTTTTGCGCGGCGTGTCCTTCTTTTTTTTGCATTGTTTGGTGCGCGTATTGTGCGATTTAATTTGCACGTGAAGACTGTTATGCCGTATCACGTTTTGAGTGTAAAGGAAAAACTGGAAATCATTCGCACCATTGAAAATGGAGCGAAGAAATCTGCGGTAGCCCGTGAGAAGAACTTGCCTCTGACGACTGTGTGCGGAATATGGAACGCTCGCGAAAAGTTGCGGGGCGGCTCAGGCAGCAATCTGAAGAGGTGCCGCATCAGAGACTGCTTTTCCCGAAGTAGAAAAGGCCCTGCTGCTTTGGTTGAAGAAGGCGCGTAGCATGAACCTGCCAGTCAGTGGACCCCTTCTGGCTGAGAAAGCGCTAACTTTCGCAGCTCAGCTGAATTGCACCGGTTTTGCCTGCAGCAACGGCTGGTTGTCGAGATTTAAAGCTCGCTACAGCATAGTAGGGGAAAGCTGTTTGCGGTGAGGCTGCTGCAGCGGACAAAGAAGGCGCTGATGAGTGGCAGCACAACGAATTGCAGGAAGCCTTGGCAGCCTACGATGCCGCCGACATTTTCAATTTTGATGAGTCGGCACTTTTCTACTGCCTGCTTCCGGACAGGACATTGGCATTTAAGAATGAAAAGTGCACCGGCGGGAAACATGCCAAAAATCGGGTATCGGTCGCTTTCGGCGTCAACATGACCGGTAGTGAGAAGCTGCCACTGATGGTGATCGGCAGGTACGGAAAACCGCGTTGCTTCAAAGGCGCCCGTTTGCCATCCGATGTCATTTACAAGCACAACAAAAAGGCGTGGATGACTGCTCAGCTGTTCGAGGAGTATGTGCGCCAGCTGGACCGCCGTTTTGCTGCCAAGAAAAGGAATGTCCTGATCGTTCTCGACAATGCGTCGGCGCATGTCGATTTGGACAACCTGACGGCAATTAAGCTGCTCTTTTTGCCCCCGAACACGACAGCGCTCGCCCAGCCCCTCGATCAGGGCATCATCCGCTCAGTGAAGCAGACGTACCGCAAAAATCTGCTACGGAGGATGTTGCTCGTTATGGATAGCGGCAAAACGTACACCATAGACCTACTGGGCGCTGTACACCTACTCGCGCACTCATGGAGGGAGGTCCAGCCGGCAACAATACAGAATTGTTTCGCGCGAGCGCAATTCAAAATACTTGAAGGCGACGACGACGCGGACGGTGAAGACGCCGAGGACTGCGAGAACCTTTTGGTTGAAGTGCTCGAGCGGCAAGGTGCAGCAGATGAGGAGGTGAACTTCGGCACCTTCCGAGATGTCAACGGCGACGTGACCACCTCCCCGGACTTTTCAGACAGCGACATTGTTGCTGCCGTCGCACCTCGTCCAGCTTCAAGCGAAAGTGAGGAGGACAGCGATGTCGAAGTGGACGACGGCCCTTCACTATCCGACGCGGCGCGTGCTGTGGCAGTGATGCGAGCGTTCGCAGAGAAGCGAGGCCTAATGGACAAACTGGCTGCTGGACTTGCTGACTTCGAAGATGCCGTCGTCGCGGCGAGGCCACCACGGCGGCAAGTGAAAATAACTGACTTTTTGCTGCCTGCCAGTGAATAAAGCTAGCGTGCCTGTGTGTGCGTGAGAGTGTGTTTGTGGGGATCGTGGCGTTCTTTTCTGGCTGGTAAGTAGCCGCTAAACCGGCACTGACGGTTAATTCGTACATCGCTTAGTGCGTACCCAAACGTCATTCCCGGCCAACTACGTATTAACGAGGTTTGACTGTAGCGTGGTTATGGGAGTCCACGTGCACAGATTGCGCCGAGAGCAAGAAAAATGTCGAAGTTTCGCTAAAAAACCGGAGCATTGATGGCGATAGCAAAGAGACAACTACCCAAAGTAAGGTTCGTAGTGTTATCGGTTCCACACGTGCTCAGGCAAAGATATCGCTCAATAACCAAGAACACTTGCTGTCGCAACGCAAGCGAATGCTTCGCACTGTGCCTCAGAAACTTGAGATTATGCGACCGCCAACACTAGAAGCACGGGAACGAAATGTACTGTCGGCCAGAAAAGTAAACGAACCACGGCTCCTGTGGCCGGAGTGGCTGCCTGGCCACAACGGGGCGGTGCTGTTTTGCTCCGCGCGCTTGGGTCGAGAGTGCCATGGGCGACGTTAAGCTTCTCCCTCACTCTCGCGCTGCGTCTTGTCACGCTTGATAAAATGCCTAGTGCGTCGTCTAGTTGCTCTGCTGCTGGCGGTCGCGATGAAAGGGACCGTGCATAGCCAGTATTCAACACATGGCGCTGTCGCGCGCAGTAGCTGACGGCCGCAGGGAATCAAACACCGGCGCTATGAAGGAACAAAGACCTGCTCTGTTGCTTTTTTATTTATTTTTTGCCTATATTGACCTAACCTTTCATACTAGTGTCTGTTGCCTATGTCCCTTGCTGCTCGAGTTTACGCAACATTGCGCAAGGCGCCGCAGCGGCGGCTGACGCACGCTCCTTCACGCCTGCGGGATAAAGGCACGTTCACGTTAGCGGCGTGGTGACTTGCCGTGCACCCTTTGACGTTCTCAGACTGACGTGCGCGGGTGGTTGCGCTCGCACCAGTCAAGGCTTCCTTGCCGTGCAGAGAATGAATGCAAGATCCATTTTTGCAACGTTCTCCGGCTGCCACAAACCGACGTGACCACCAGCGACGCATGAATGGTGGCCGTAACTAGGTCAGCTTGCCCCCCGCGGCGCCGGCGCCGTCCGCATTTCGCTCCGTGGCTTTCTCCGTGAGCGCTCGCTACATCGTTAAGAAGATTCCAATAGGGAGATTACTGGAAACTGTACGCGATTACAGGTTTCTCTACGACAAGACGAAGCCAGAATACAAGGACACGGAATTTAAAACCAGTCGATGGGGACGTGTTGACGTCTAGAGATGCGTTCAAAATCTTGCCGTCCCACCTTCGTGCAGCGAGGTTAGATTAGATAGTGTCACGTGTTTTGCACACCGGCGAAACTTGACGTGCAATTTGAACACCTCCCTGTGGCCGTCGGCTACTGCGCGACAGCACCACGTGTTGAATACCGGCAATGCCCGGTTCCTTTCATCGCGCCCACCAGCAGCAGAGCAACCGGACGACGCACTAGACATTTTATCAAGCGTCACAAGACAGTGTGAGAGTGAGGGAGAAGCTAAACGTCACCCACGGCACTCTCAACCCAAGCGCGTGGAGCAAAACAGCAGCAGCCCTGTTGTGGCCAGGCAGCCGCTCCGGCCGCTGGAGCTGTGGTCCGTTTACTTTTCTGGCCGATAGTACTACATCAAGGCACCAACCCATCTCAGTTCATCCTGTGCACTTGCCAAAGAATAACTCCAAGATGCGGCGTGTGGCCCCCATATGGACAGCCGTGCGCAGCTGCAGCAAGGGTAGAGGAGAGGAGACGCGCGTGTTAGGAGGAGAGGGCTGACAGGTGTGCAACTCCTGCATCCCCACCTCCCCCCTCTAAGTGCGTGCTTGATCATGTTACCGTGAGCTCACCTCTTTTCTCACCACCCTTGCGCTGAAAGAATCGTCAGCTCTCGCATTTCTACAAGCGCGCTGAGCTCCCACGCGCCCCGCGGCCTCTACAAGTTTTTCACACGACAAATGGCGCAGCAGTGTTTCCTGCATACTGCGTCCCGGTGTGCATGCTTCGACGACATTTTTGCCACTCGAACTTTTCTACCAGTAGGATGCTTGCAATTAACTTTTTAATAGTTTTTTTGCTAGTTTTACCAGCCATACAGGCTACAAGTACATGCTTGAAATGCCCGAAAACTTCGTTGAATCGAAACTGTGTCACGAAATTACTTTGTTAAATTGCAAATAGAAGATTTTCAATGGAACTAAAATCGGGAAATGAAAACAGCTCGCTACATCGTGAATTTCGTTAAATCAAGGTTCGTTGTATCGAGGTTTGACTGTATTCGCCATCACCCACCTCCTCCTCCAGGATGTGTACACACTTCATCAGCTACTGCTAAGGGAGCATTAAGGTAGCTAAAGTGGTCACATCATTATGTTTCACACTACACATCGCCTACGTATGTCAAAGATTGCATTGATGCACTTGCTATGCTTATTTGTCGACCAATTCAGGTCAACAACATGTCGAATGCATTTTTCATGAATGTGACACTCGACAACGATAGCAGTGGCAGCTCCACTGCCACTATTAACAAAGCAAGTCTGGCATCACTTTACACAAACCCTAGCACCATACCAAAAAGCTGTCAGACAACGCACAATCAAAAATTTGGCAAGCTAGTGTTGATTCAGGATTAAGGGTAGTGCAAACAAACTGACAGAGAAGAGATCTGACAAGATAAGCACTGTCCTGTGTGATCACCTCACTCTGTCCATGTCCACACTGTATTTAATCACAAGGTTCGTTCATTTCGCTTGTACCACCGTGAACCAGTTGATGGCGGAACATGAGAAATTAAGAAATTGTGAAGCTCTAGTTCAGTGATGCAGGCACAATGCAACACTTGAAACGAATGCCGAGGTGCAGATGTGGTGCAGATGCTTGTCTGCCTGAAGTTAGCAGTCCGTGCAAGTTTGAGAGACGGGTTCCAAACCACTGATATGGGGTTGATAGCTAGACGAGTTGGTATGAATCCGTTGTTACAAACTGTGCAACAAGACGGTACACAAGGTAAGAAAAGGAACAGAAGAGCGCAGTCTTACAACTGAGTTCATTGGTGCGACTGTGGGTGCGAGCCAGATTTCATGAACGCAGTAGTTCATTCAAAAGAGAGGTTCGTAGGGCGAAGGATCATCGAAGCATTCCATACCAAGAGGAAGGGATAGGGGTGTGTTTGCCACCCTTCAATTAATCTTTCAGACAAGGAATATGTTTATTTATACTCCATGTGCAACACAAGAATGTGAATCATGCTGTTGTTTACGTACACCTGTATCTCTGTAGCCGTGATACTAACAGGACACACTGGTTGAACACTATATAAGGTTTTTTAGTATTTTCAATAAACTCAGTTATAAGTCTGCGCTCGTCTGTTCCTTTTCTTACCTTGTGTGCCGTCATGTCGTGCAGTTTATACCAACACAGGTATGGTCAGCTTTTCAGGTATTTGGTGCTTAAACGGGCCCCAGAAACACTTTTCGAACACAGTAAGAAAATGTTGCCGTTCCGTAGACAAGGTTCCTGTGAACACGTGAACCAAGTATTATTGTGTTGCATGCAGCTGAGAATTTACAATCTCGTGTCAAATACAGTAAAAAATCGCTTGCTATCTCCTTCACAAGGTCGTCAGCAGCTACCACGCAAGCAGCCAAGCAGGCTCAACCAATTTTGGCACACTTCGTGATCGAGAGAACATTCTCGGTTATACTATTAATGCTAATTTTGTGTTAAATAAATAAAAATTATACATGAGGTGTGTTCAAAAAGTATCCAACCTTTGGTCAGTAGAAATACATTTATTGATTAGGAGGTAGAAAACCCTCATCCCCTTCAATGTAGTCTCCTTGATAATGCACACACTTCTCCCAGCACTCCCGCCATTGTTGGAAACACTACTGGAATGCGTCTTTCAGAATGATGATCAGCCGGGTCATCGAATTCCGCATGATGTCTTCTCTTGACTCAAATCTGGTTCCTTTGAGCAGCATTTTCGGCTTGGGAAATAGCCAAAAGTCACACGGAGCCATATCAGGGGAGTAGGGAGCCTGACGAACCACAGGAATGTTTGTTTCACAAAGAAAGTCTGATGTGCAGAATGGGCAGCTGCATTATCATGATGGAGCTGCGAAGTTTTTGCTGCCCATAGATCCGGTCGTTCGTGCCGCACAGCATCACGAAGGCAACGAAGGACCTCCTGGTAGTACAGTAAAAGCTCGTTAATTCAAATTCCACGAGGATGCTACGAAAATTGAAATTATACAAAATTCGAGCTAATGAAAGCCAGAGTAAAAATCGCCGCCCAAGCACTCTGTACAAATGGCTAACCAGCAAAGCTGATACGTGCGGGCCCAGTGTTTATCACTGGGTTAATCCCGACGGTACATTAAAGTCTTTCTTAATTACTGGTTATGTCTTTGTGCATCTTAATGAGGTTACACACACGTTCGGCTGCGACGGAGAAAACGACGTCACTGACGGTATGCCCGCAGTCTGCCGTTGTCGCATTGCCACTTGCGACTCTTCAAAATGAAATTCCTTAAAAATTAAATGTGTCCGTCACGTAAGACAATGAATGGCTCATACCCCCTTAAGCAATGGCTCATGCCCCCATAAACGCGGCCTCCCCATTACGACACCAGAAGAGAAGTGAAATTTTACGCTGGAATGATGAGTGCAACAGAGCCAGCTATGGAAGATGACAACAATGAACACGGAAGCAGTGGCGCATTCGCGCAGTAGCGCCGACGGGCACCAACGAGCCAGCTGTGGAAGACGTCAATGCTCGAGCCATTGCTGATGATGATAGTTTCTGCGGATGATAGACTGACGAAGCGGCTAACCATATACAGCTTCGCTGTAAAAATCGCTTGGTTAAGGCACGCGTACAGTCCGACGTAGCGTGAGCGCGCGTGCACACCAACACACACGTTACGTCACGTTGGCGAGAAGAACAGCGTCTATAGTTCAACACACTGGCGCAGCCAACGTAACCGGACGCGGTCAACGCAATCCGACGTCGAGATAGCTCTTGCTCCATCCGCGTGTTGGTCGCCCCAACTGCGCCGACCCACAATGCATTGCGTGAAGAAGAAAGGTGCCCACGCCGCTTCGCCAACGGTAGCAGACAGCCATTCACCCATCGCCTGTGATCGTGGTTTTAAGAAAGATGGGGTTACTCTTTGCATTGTGCAGCAGGTTCTGTGCGATTTCCAGATGGAGTTGCTTCTGCTCCATTGTTAGCAGTTTCGGTACTAATTTCGTGGACGCCCAAATCCTTGGTCAAAATTGAATGTACCGATCCAATGCTTACCCTTCTCTCGTTCGCAAGTTCTCAGACTGTGATGCGACGGTCCTCCATGACCAAAGTCTGCAGCTGCTCAATGACACTCTCATTTCAGCTTGTTGAGAATCTGCCTGAACGCAGTTCGCTGTTCACTGATGTGCGGCTATCTTTGAAGCAGTTGTACCCCTCCATCGGTGACGTGCTCATGGCATCGTCCCTAACAGCCTGTTGAATCTTGCGAATGGTTTCCACTTGGGTATCACCAAGCTTTTGGCAAAATTTGATGCAATATCACTGCTCATGTTGTTCCCTCATTTTACAGCTTACTGGAATCCGACAAGCGCTCACTACACGTGCTCACTCATAGGCCGACTGCCAGCAAATGACACATTCTGCAGGTGGAAAAAAAGTCACAGTTTCGCCCTAAGGGCGAAGCAATGAATGTGATAGCAACACAGCAATGTCATACGAAGTAAGGTGAGCGGCCTTGGTAGCAATATGAATTGTAGTAAACATGAGCTGATTAAGTAAGCAGGTGTGCTGCGGCGTAAGTAGACCGACATGAAGAGAGACTCGATGACCACGAGAAGGCGCGTGTGAAATGGTGGTGTTGATGAGAAGCGCTTACCGTGGGCAGCGCGTGCAAAGGGACACACCTGTAGTGCTGCACTGCCGATCTGGGCAGCATTGCATGTGTAGCGTGCGTTGGAAAATGTGGCCCGACTATTACTAACTGAATGAACAAGCGTGGTGTGAGCGCGCACAAACAAACATGAATAGATCACACTGAATGACTGCAGCCAACGACTGTCAAAACGCTGGCAGCGCAACGTACCTTCGCCCGCGCTGAGCGGGCGAAGGTACGTGCCGTCTATCGCTTCAACGGAAACTGAGCAGCGAATGCACGGCGCATAAAGGTCAGAGCCGTGTGGAGATAAGAGACGGTGCGGTCGAACGAACGACGAGCGCGGTTGTTGGCAGCGTAGAAGTGCCCCCCCCCCCCCCCGCTCCCTCCGGCGCTCGCTTCCCGCTTCCTTGCTTGCGCGTGGGAGAGATAAGAGACTGTGCGGACGAGCAACGAGCGCGGTTGTTGGCAGAGAAGTGCCCCCCCCCCCTGCTCCCTCCGGCGCTGGCTTTCCGCTTCCTTGCTTGCGCGTGGGAGATTGAGTGCGTTTGCTCTCCGTGATAGCGCGCGTCCCCGCACGCTTCCGCTGGGGCATACGGCGCGCGGCGAAGATTTTATCTATACGGAACCTGACGGCGACGACGACGGCGACAGCAGAAATCCGGTTGAAGTGTCCATTTAATTGCTATCGCAATAAAATTCAAGCATGCACATAAATTTCCCCGCCACATCTCCACCGAAGGAAGCCTCCCGCACTTCATTGGTTTACGTGGGAAAGAAGGCTCGATACTTTTTGAACACACCTCATATGTCCACGATCTCAAAAAGACCTAAAAACTACACTCGAACCTTGTTAAACCGTACCTGCTCAAACCGTAGTTTCTTATTAAAACGTAGTTGAGACGAATCCCCGACTCGGCTACCCTTTAATTTAATGTGTTTAGCACCAGCTTAAACCGTAGCGGTATATCGTGTACTTGTTGGTTAATGCGTACTATTCACTTGTCGAATGCCCATCATACTCCTCAGTTGCAGTCTCGCACTCCTTCGGCCAACCGATTCTGCACAGAGCACGCCAAGTGCGAGCTAGGCGTTGCATGAGTACGCACGAATCTCCGTAGCCATTGCGGAGCCTAGCCTCCGAGCTGCGCCGCGCACAATCTTGGACTAGTAATCTTGGAGGCCACAGCAGAGCGACCTAGCAAGATCCCGTTGTCTGCAAGTGCTTTTGCGATATCCTGCGTGATGCTGTTGCCGGCGAGAGCAGTCAGAGCTGCCGCGGACATACACACATGTGCACAGTTGTTTTGTTCGCCAGCAGCACTGCACGTGTGCTGAACTTCGCAACAGTGATCTGCGGATGCGGTCTGATTGTGACAGGAGTGCACAATGTTGAACAGGCAAGTGAAGCATCGCGTGATGAGCATCAAAGAAAAACTGGAGATAATCAATGCCATCGAACGGTGAGCAAAAAGCCTGTGAAAGGAGAAACAGGAGAAAGGCCTGCCACTGAACACTATTTGTGGCATTTGGACAGTGCGAAAGACGGTGCTGAATGGTGCACTGACCAACTTCAAGCGTTGCCGTTTAAGGGGCTCAAGTTACCCAGACGTCGAGGAGGCTTTGGTGCATTGGCTGAAAAATGCGAGAGCAAAAAACTTGCCTGTGACCG
Source organism: Dermacentor silvarum (assembly GCF_013339745.2). NCBI lineage: Eukaryota > Metazoa > Arthropoda > Arachnida > Ixodida > Ixodidae > Dermacentor > Dermacentor silvarum. The sequence continues at coordinate 288,421,755 of NC_051154.1, forward strand.
GACCTCTTCTCCCCGAAAAGGCGCTGTGCTTCGCCACACAGATGGGCCATGACAGTTTTGTTTGCAGCAATGGCTGGCTCACTAGATTTAACACGCAATACAACTTGACCACAAAGGTTGTTTCCGGCAAAGGTGCAGTGGCAGACAGCTCAAAAGCCTGAGCCAGCGCAGAAGCCTGGGCCAGCGGCAAGCTGCAATATATCTTGTGAGAGTGTTCCCCAGAACACATATTCAACATGGACGAATCGGCACGTTTTTTTAAGATGTTGCCAAACCGAACTTTTAAAGGGGAATTGTGCACAGGCGGAAAACAAGCGAAGGATAGAATATTGGTTGCATTTGCAGCCAACATGGCAGTGACGGAAAAGTTGCCACTCCTCATTATTGGCAAGGCTGCGAAGCCGAGATGCTTCAAGGGTGGTCGAATTCCGTCAGGCGTGTTCTATCGCAACAACACCAAAGCCTGGATTCCCTCGAAGCTATTTGAGGAGTATGTGCACCTACTTGCCCGTCGCTTTACTGCGAGCGGAAGAAATATTGTTATGGTGATTGATAACGCACCGGCTCACGTGGAACTGGAGAACCTTTCTGCTGTGAAGCTGGTGTTCCTGGCAGCAAACACAACCTCCCTTTCATAGCCCTTGGACCAAGGAAGCACTTGGTCTGTCAAACACTCCGCAAAACATGCTGCGCAGGATGCTTCTTGCAATGGAAAGTGGCAAGACTTACAACATCGACATGCTGGGCGCGATCCATTTGCTGGCGTATTCCTGGCAGCACGTAAAAGCCGCAACTGTGAAGAACTGTTTTGCACGTGCACAGTTCGTTGTGCCCGCCCAAGAAATTAACTCAAGCGAAGTGGATGCGGATGAAGAAACGGCTGACGACAGCGAGTGTGAGGCGCTGCTTGCAGATATTTTGCAGCGACAAGGTGGTGGCGACAGAGTGCCGTTTTTGGCATTTTGCGATGTAGACAATGATGTCAAAACTAATGAAGATTTGTGCCGACAGTGACATTGTCAAAGGGCCCCTAAACCACCCTGAGGTTGAAATTTAGTTGTGGTGTTGCAGTTGTGCACGAGTCTACAACGAACACGTAGCCGCGAGAATTTTTCGAAATGGTGCCGTAATGGCGGAGTTATACACGTTTGATGATCGAAAAATGGCCCTCGATCATTTCGCTTTTTTCTTCGCTACTCTCTTCATCAGCTGGTCTCCCCTCCTTGCCGAGTGCTTCTCGAAAGGTCACGCGACATACGTCATCGCCAATGCGCTTCTCAAAACACTGCCTACTTCGGTTAAGGCACGTCCACGCTAGAAGCACATATACCGATGGCCAACCAGCCGCCAGTGCCATAGAACGTCTGCTGCGTGAGAGGTGTCCAAAGTAGATGGCAGTTCGGCCAGCACCCCACCCGCTGCACGATCAATGGGTCAATAGACGACCGCGAAGCTGCGCGCCTCCGCCACCAGCAACGAAAACATTGGCTGCAGCTCAGCTGCAGTGCACGATTACCGCCGGGAGACGACGGGCTCGGCTGTGCTCGCATCACAGCCAACGGCGCCGCTAATATCAGCGTATTTTTCTTCTTTGTGTACAATTACTGCGAAGAGCGATAACAAGGATAAGAAAATATTGCGGCTTGTGAGCGTTGGTACTTCATTTCGAAGCGCCGTCCGTTTTAGCTTTGAAGGGAACCAGAAAAGGCCTAGCGACGATATCGGCACCGTCGAGCGATCAGCGGCGGTGAGGCTGCCGCGCAACTGAGTCCCGGTCTCATCCTTTCTACTTACGGCAAGGAAATCTCGCCGTTTGCGAGCAAAAACCGCTGTCGAACGGCGGCCCGCGAATGGCAAACGGCGTGCGACGAGTTACCGTGCCGGTAACGTGGACTCAGCGCTTCTTGGCTACCCGCTGTTGCTGCGGTGCCAGCACGTGTTATGCGAAGCGTACCGCTATAGACTCTGTTGCGCACACGTCTGGAAAGGTCAACACTGTCGCACTCTGTTCGCGCAGCTAATCAGACCGCTAAGCACGACTGTGTTGGAACGTGAGCAATTTGGCACTTGCGTTGTGGGCTGTAATTACTGATTCGCAAAGGCGCACAAACGAGCAACACGACGAGGAAGAGCAGAAAGCGCGCGTACCTGCTAGCAGACTAACCGTAAGTCGTAGGTTCTTATTCAACCAATGGACATCGTTTCCGCAGTTGACATCACCAGATTCCCCCTGCTGACATCGTGACGACCGCTGGGGATACCGGAAAGGCGAGGGCAGGAGGACGGCATTGTTTATTTCTTGGCGCGCCCGCGGCGCGTAGAGCTGGAGCGTTTGGCATCGTTGATCGTGACGGCATTCTGAACTCGATGCGCATGTTTACTTGAAATGTTCAAAAAATATCTGAGGTGGTTTAGGGGCCCTTTAACTCTCTCAGTACCAAGTTATCCAGCGCAAGCAACGGTGAGGATAACGACAAGGCTGAGCTGGAAGATGTGCCGTCAGTTGCAGAAGCAGCGCAAGCACTGAATTTGATGAGCCTGTTTGCTGAAAAGAGAGGGTTAATGAACACATTGGCCTTCCACTTGGATGGCTTCAAAACTGCAGTTGTCGCTGCGAGGCCGCCGAAGCGGTAAACGAAAGTGATGGATTTTCTGCGGCCTATTTCCACAAAATAAAGAAGTTTCTTGGAAGGATAACACGTTTCATTCCACAGGGAGGTAAGTGCATATTTCTTACTTTCGGTTAAGCCGTAGTGCCTCTTAGCACGTACTTTCTTCACGTCCCCGTCAGGTACGGTTTAACGAGATTCCACTGTATTTTGTCTTTGCACTTCCGGTCTACAAATGACAGTTGCGCGTACCTGCACCTGCTGCGCGTGGCCTCGGAGATCGCATTGTTGTGCTGCGTAGCATTAATACTGCGGCCGTGACAAGCCCTCTGGCCGCTGACAACTGCATGATCGGATTGGTCAGTGTGGATGACATAGCTCCAGAGGCGTGGCGATGCAAGGCAGCCAGAGCATCCACCTCGCGTCAAGAGAGTGACGCTCACGCCTGAACCGGAAGTAGCCTCATGAAGAAAAAAAAGACGAAAATGCCCAACTTCTGGGCGGGGCCTTGCCATCCCCCTGTGTAGCTTCCAGCGCACTAGTGGAAATGAAAGGAGAGAAAGCTGCGCATCAGTATGATAACTACCTCTAACTCCGCTAATACTTGAAGGATTCGAAAAACTTTGCGGCAGGAGATTTATGAGGCGACGTAGTTTAATAGTGAGGCCTTTTTATGATTAGTTAAAAAAGTGTTTTAGGGCCCCTTTAAAACAGCATAAAACACCAAAAGATACCGTAGGGACATGCATAAAAGCCTGGAAATGCAAGGTCATTTCTGCCAATGACAGAAGTAGGAGTAAATGCATGCTATCTGTTTTGTTAACGGATTACAATTCTTACACCATATACAATCAGATAGCATACCGTATTTATTTAAATCTAGGCTGATAGTTATTCTTTTAAATAATCATATACCAAACTCTAGGATCGGCTTAGATACGAAAATTTTAAAAAACGCACAAGTTTTTAATTGAAATTAATAAATGTGGTGCATAGCTTGCGCCATCTAGTAAAGTCAGTATCGCAGCCACTACTAGCCGTGCCAGTAGCCAACTGAAGTGCACGAGCAACGTCGCCATTTTGACCTGGGGCCGTATTCTGTAACGCTTCGGTTTTCGAAGAATTCAGTTTGGCAGTGACATCATCTTTTGGCGGTCCACTGATGTAATTAGAATGTGAGGAAGGACAGAGGCCAATCGGTGCACAGTTTTTTTTTTTTCTGGAAATGAACGTCGCAAACCAAGCAACAATATAGCAAATTAGGAACGCTTTTTCATAAAAAATTAATTGCCTCCTGAATGCTTCGCCTGCCATCTGAAACATCTTTTCGATGTCGAGATAGTCGTCTCTCAAGGATGCTCGCTAAAAGCCCGAACGCAAGTGCCACAGGGATCACCATCGCCGTCATTTTGCTAGGAACGCCAATCTTGCCCGTGCACACGGCATGCACGGGGTCTGCACACAGCACACGGCGCCTTCGAATTACATCGAAGCACCTTGCAACACTTCGCTTCGTAGCAGATGCCAATTCAGTTTCCGCATGATTGACATGTGCGTGATGTCATCATAATATGTGTGCACGCACCGAGGTGATGGTGTCACCCAGGTGGTGACCAATCGATCGCTGCTTGCAAAGCGAATTCTTCGAAAACCGAAGCGCTACAGAATATGGCCCCTGTATCGTACTGGTTCTTTATTTTATGTTGGTAGTACCGGTGTGCGGTGTGGCATTATCGTAATGGCACCAAGAAGGCGATGCCACTATAGTGCCGCCTTCAAACGGAAAAGTTGTGCTAGCCACAGAGGCATCGTCAAACGTTCAAGCCGGGCAGGACTTCGGCATCGATGAGAAAAATCTCCGTCGTTGGAGGGGGCAACGGGAGATGCTTTTTACATGCGTGGCAAGGAGGATGACATTTACCCAGGAACTTTGATCATGCGCTCCTTCAAAAAGTGCAGCATCTCCGTGGTACTGAATATAGTGCACAGATTGAAGATGACAGCGATGCAGGCTATGGAACAGCAGTAGCATGGACTAAATTTGTGAAGCCTTTGGTAGCAACGATGATGACGTAGAATGAGCTCGGCATGTTTATAATCAATAAATGCGGTTTTCATTTTGTGAAGGCTGTCCTCGCGTTTTTGTTCGGCCAACATTCGAGGTAAGTTTTTTTTTTTTTAGCTTCGGAATTGCGGGGGTTGGCTTAGAATCGGGGCCAAAATACGGTATTTCTAAAAGCAAAGCAAGCTATGGAACAGCAGTACCATGGACTAAATTTGTAAAGCCTTTGGTGGCATACATGTGAATGATTTTCTTGTTTTCTTTTCTCAATTTTACAGGGCAATAAAAACACAAGGAAAGCACCAGCTCTGACATATTGACAGAGCCATGTTGTTTGTTTGATCCAAAGTAGCATTGGTTTGATCAGCACAGACAGCTGAACTGCAGGCTATGGCAAAACACAATATGCTAGTGCGTGCGTACAAACGCATGTCAATAAACCCAGCATTGCATAGATAACAGACACGCGTGGGCGGGGTTTCAACACCGCTTATGCCCGCGTGCTGCGCTGCTGCTTCGCACCTTCTCGTCTGCAACAAGTCGGCACCGTCAGTAGAGAGGGTGTAGAAAAATCGTGAACCAGCCCTGCACCTTTTGAAACGAACGGCAGGGTTCAGAGGACACCATTGCAGCACCGCTGAAATGAACGGCAGGGTGCAGTACCTCGGTTAACTGGTTCAGATTCAGATGGTGCAAGTGAATCGAACGGACCTTTACGACATGGCACAGGCCACATGCAAGCTGAAATGATGTAGCCAATCTCAATAAACGAGACAAATTACTAAAGAGCCCAGTGTCTCAGCCAAGACAACGAATTTCAACCCAATGTCTTTCAGTTTCGAAATGTCAGTGATTAAGCTACCGGTAATCATTACGAGTGTGACATGTAGCCTGGTGTCATGCTACAAAATTACAGTAATCAATGCGTCTATTTCTGCTCATTCTCAAAGCACGCAATTTTATAACAAACTGCTTCAAGTCCAATGAATTTATCGCTGAGACACAGCCTTAAAAGAATATAAAATCAGCTTTAGCTCAAGGAACTTCATAATCTATTTAGGAGGCACAATTGGCAATATATATTCAGATGTGTGTAAAAGTACCAGACCCCTCAGTATTTTTCTGACTGCAATTGGGCATCACTTGAAACCGTTACTGTTAGTTCCTTTTTCAGTGCAGTCATACGCCTAAAGAACATCCTCGAGTAGAAATGATGGCATCTTTTCCAGCTTATCAAAATTCCGGTAAAAAATCGAAGAGTCCATCGCTTATGCATACAAGGGTACATGCAAATGAGGAGTGTCTGCATCAGTCACAATGACAGTGATGCATTTAGCTTACGTCAGCACTTTAAAGCGACATAGCATCATGGGGAGAGAGTTTATTCTAGGTTAGTCGGCAGCGACTTATGTATAAAGAAGGCCACACAAGACAGGAGAGAAGCAAATGGCAGTTGTCCCTTTTGCGTTTCTCTTTTCTAACCAATGTTGCTTTGCACTAACTTCATCATCATCCTGTTAATTCCACTACTGGACAAAGACCTCTCTAACAGATCTCCAGTTGTCTCCGACTTGCTTTCGCTGACTCCCCCTCTCCCCATTTACATATCTGCCTATTTCCTAATCATCGTTCCATCATATCCTGTGTTGCTTTCGATTGTGTTTCCTTTCCTTTGGCCGCTATTCTGCTATGCTTAACAGACCACCGGTTATTTGCTCTACAGATTGAACGACCTGCCAAGCTCCACTTCTTCCCCTTGTTCCAAACTAAATTAACATTTATACATGCTTGTGCTCCAATCCAAACCACTGTATATATCTCTCAACACAACACCCCCATTAAACTGAACCTTCTTCCTGAGAATGAACTCACTCTGCAGTCTGCTGATGCCACGTGGGTTTCTGCATAGTGATGTGCCATTTGTTTCAATATGCTGCTACATATAACTATTTCTTTAAGGGGGGACGCGGCTTTCGCATCGCGAAAAATGGCTAAAAAATCGATTTTTTGAAAATCACATTTTCAGTTTCTGTAACTCTTATTCTATCTGATTCCGAAATATCATCACTGAAAACCAAGTAGAAGTGCTCTAAAAAAATTGTTGTATCAGCCAAGGTGCCGAAAAATTCCGCGGAAATCGCGAAAAAACGCCGTTTTTCAAGCCACGATATCTTCGGAACGGCGCAACCGAGCGCCGCCATCTTGGTCTCGTTGGAAAGCGCAATTCTCCGTCTTCAAATCTGCCGCTTCAGCTATCTCCTCCATACAGAAACAAGCACACAAAAAGCAAATGATTGAAGGTCGTGCCGGAGCCACCGATTGGCCGCGCCCGCCACGTGACTCCAGCGCGGTTCGCCATTGGTTCGGTGCTCGCTCCGTGATGGCGTCGTCTGCTCCGCTTGTTGCGGTCTCCTCGCGAGCTCCGGACAGTTTCCGTAATTTCGACGAGTGTTAAAGCGGGCGCTACGTGGACATAGCAGTACTGTGGCCGATCCCGCTTTTTGTGGACGTCTCAGACCCGCGGCTAAGCATTCCGAGCATCGGTGACGCGGACTTCGCGACCGAGCTTCGGGCACGGAATGCTCGGACACTCGGCTAAGCCTCTCGCGCGTAGGCGTCTCCGACTCGGCGATGAAGCACATCGCGCGCGGACTTCTCGGATCCTTGCCTAAGCATTTCGTGCGTTGGCGCCTCCGACTGCGCGACTAAGCAAACCGAGCGTCGACTTCTCGAGCCCGCGGCTACGCATTTCGCGCGTCGGCACATCGCTCAACAAGTGTCGACTCCTCGGACCCGCGGCTACGCACTTCGCGCGTCGGCACCGCGAGCTCGACTCCTCGAAGCCGCGGCTAGGCATTTCGCGCGTCGGCACCTCGGACTGTGCGACTAAGCTAATCGAGGATCGACTCCTCGAGCCCGCGGCTAGGCATTTCGCGCGTCGGCACATCGCTCAGCGAGTGTCGACTCGGACCCGCGACTAGGCACAGCGCGTCGGCACCTCGAGCGTCGACTCCTCGAGCCCGCGGCTAGGCATTTCGCGTGTCGGCACATCGCTCATGGAGTGTCGACACCTCGAGCGTCTATTCCTCGGACCCGCGGCTAGGCATTTCGCGCGTCGGCACCTCGGACTGCGCGATTGAGCTTACCGAGCGTTTGGACCCGCGACCAGGCATTTCGCGCATCGGCACCTCGGACTGCGCGACTAAGCTCGTCGAGCGTCTATTCCGCGGACCCGCGACCAGGCATTTCGCACATCGGCACCACGGATCGACCCGCGACTTAGCACATCGCGCGCCGACTCTGTTATCGTAATGCCACGATATCTAGTAATAATACCTATCATACCACCCCTTCATAAAGAGAACCTCATCATGAGCTCTGTTCACTAGGCCACTTGGGCTGGCACAGACACCTGGCTGTAGAAGTGAGGCATGATACAAAAAGTACAGGCTGGAAAGCACCTAGCAGCTGCATTGCTGCCTATCAGTGGCTCTCCTAACCTCCATAGCCATTGTCAATGGAAGATGATTCAGAAGGCTGCTGAGAGCCTTCATTCAGTAACATGGTCGATTCTACCAAAAGAAAACAATGCCTCACTGACTGCACTATAGGCTGCTATCAATGAGGCAGTCTGCAGATACAACGCTAGAACTACTGTATATTTATGCCCACATAGTTCTGCACCTCACTTGGTTTGAAACCCAGGCACCATGCTCTTTGTAGAGCAGCAGTAAAGAATGCCATACAAACATGAAAAAGGCAGAACGAAGGCTCAGCAGACCAGATGCCACATGTCCAAGAAGCCCCACGTCACAAAACACATCAAAGATTACAACTTTGGTGCGTTTTAGAGAACTGAAAAGAAGGTGCAACTTTGAGAGCCGTTTTCTCAAAACTGTTTTTTTGCCTTTCTGCTCAGTTTCTGGAGCTGATTTCTTCGTTACCGTTTAGCCTATTTTGATTCTGTTTTTTTTGTCACGTTTCTTGGACTACAGTGCAGGTCGAGACAGTCTCGCATTTTTATCTTGACATTTTATAAATTTATGGCGTGGCTATTCGTTCACCCCGAAAGTGTGCTTGGTGCGAAGGTAACTTGAAAAATGACTATCTAAAAAATTTATGTTGCGAAAAAAAAAAAGTAAGACTGTCACGACCTTCAGCACGCATTGAGCTATGCAGTCAATACTCAACGAGCCTTCCATCATGTTTTTTAAGCTCTCCAGGCCCTCCAGAAAGTTCAAGAGAGAAAAATTCTGCTCAATAAAATGTTCTCAAGGTATCACTCTGAAACTTTTATGGAAGTATTAGGGAGACATTCTAAACATTTGTGCCAATTTTCATCAAAATCCATGAAGAAATGAGGAAGTTGATTTTCAAAGCCACGTCCCCCCTTAAGCTTAACAAAGGGCCTGTTATTTTTTTTTTTTTTTATGTGCTCAGGGGTGGGACTGTCCAAAGTCATTTTGGCGCAATTTCTGGAGCAGGTCAAAATGCGTTTTGGAGCAGACAAAATTGCATTTTGGAGCAGCTTGGAGCAGACTAAATTTCATTTTGGAGCAACTTGGAGCAGATAAAATTTCAATCTGAAGCAGTTTGGAGCAGGCCAATCTGAATTTTGGTGGAACAATGGAATACGGCAGCGCACTTCTAAACCATGACGAAACACAGAATAAACTAACAGGAAGCTCATAGTGGAAGATACTAGAATATGGAAGAGTGGATCGAGCGGCTTGGCGCATGCTTTCCTGTAAACCCGGAAACATCGGTTGCACAACGATCAAACTACATATTTCCACACCTACGCTCATGACGATAGCGGGAAATGTTCTCAAATTATGCGGTCCAATCGATGCTGTAACATAATTTCTGTGTCACCATATGTCACCGCAGACCAAGAGAGCCGCAATCAACCCTGGGCTGGTATAATGTAAAACTATTCCAATCCGTTTTGTTGCGATAGCAATTATATGGGCACTCCAGGCGCATTTCTGGCGTTGCCATGATGTTCCATACAAAGTCCAGGAGCGATAACATCATCACCGCACGCTATATACTGTATGTGCGAGTGAAAGCGTGAAGATCAGCGGACGATGGCGGCTCAATCCCACACGCACGAGAGAGGAAATCGGGGACGAAGCACGCAGTCTCCCATCGCGCATAAGGCTACTGCGGCGGCTGCTGCGCATGGCACGGCCACGCGGGCCTTATCTTGGAAGCGATCTGCGATAGGGACATAGTGCGAGTGGTGATAGCTTCATGTGTGCCGTTTTTCGCCGCTTAGGTCATGTTCAAGCGAGGCAGCACAAAGGTGAATTCGCTCGCTGCTGCTGCCTCGCTTGCTCACTCCAGTGTTTTCCCAGCAAGTTTCTGCGGTAATCGAATGAGAGGTGTACATGTTTGCTTCAGCATGCGTGACACCATGCTTGTTAATTCAGTGAGTGAACACATGTTTACAAGTTTATACGGCCGATAAAACTACTATTCTTGTTTCTTATAGCTGTCTACTAATTTGGTATCGCAGTCGATGCTTCGCGTTTCGGGCGATACTGCGACGTTTTATTCCAAATCTGCCATTAGCCCTTCGCGATAGGTCAAAATGGCTCACGCCTCGCCCATATGGGCATAAAAACAGATTGGAATAGTTTTATGTTATAGCAGGCCTTGGGGACCAGACGCCCACCCGCTTCGCCCGCTGCAGCGCATGCCTCCAAAATATCTAGTTCACTCACAGTGCTCAGCCTACATTTTGGTGTTTTGCACCTCAGCTAGGGAGCACTGCACCGCTCGGCCCACTCAACCGTATTCTAGTACACTCTAAACACCATAGAGTTAGTATACTAACTCTAGAGGAGAGCAAGTCGAAAAAAAAGTGGGAACGGCATAGGCGCCGCCACATTGCTACGACTCATTTTTGTAGCACTAACAATACTCAACATATTATGCAAAAGCAATCACTTACACGTAGCACGTAGGCACGGACAACTTTTGAAGTTAATTCCGTACATTTTCCAGAAAGACCGGATGGCTATTCAGAAAATTTCGATGTAAAATTTACAATGTCTAAAAGGTTGCGTTTGCAGGCACATTAACTACATGGCGCTACCATACTGACGGAGGCTCGGGAACGCATTGATCGCGTGCCTCGTCTGAATCACATTCGCCGTCTGCACCTGCGTGCCTGCATAGGGTAGCAACATGGCAGCGCCCTTGCGGTTCCCAATTTCAATACATCGGCGCTATGGGGAGCTTTTCCTCTAGAGTTGGTTATAGTAACTCTATGCTAAACACAGCCGCCCTAGCCGTTCCGACAACAGCGACAACAGCCGGCAGTGGCCGCGCGCGCGCCTGCCACTTGCCGGAAGCGCTGAGAAGTCCAGTGTTATAAGCGCGAAAATTACGAGAAACTCTGCGGGAGGTGCCGTCACGCGGTGTGCGTAACGAGAAAGGCTGCACTCTTTTTCAGAGAACGAATCAGCTTGCTGTTCGCGGCCATTGCCAAAGCCGTTCTGGCGCAGCGTGGCACAATTTCAGTCAATTTTCTGTGTTTGGCGCAGTTTAGCGCAGGAATTTGCATCTGTATCAAAAATGCGCAATTGGCGCAGGAGTCCCACCCCTGTGTGCTATTATTTATATGCAGATCTCTGGAAGCTAGTAACACTGCAACTTTATCGGAAAAAAAAAGGGGGGGGGGGGTGGCACAGCAAGTCGGAATACCTAGCCATGAACCACACCTTCTGCAGCAAAATGCGAGAAGAAAAAGGTACTGAGCTATGCTTCTCCAAGACACCACATTTCTTGCAACACAGCCAAAACTACATCTTAAATCAAAGGCGACAGAGCCAAATAAAGCAAGAAAACATCATCTTTTGCCACTTCTAAGCGACAACCCCCCCCTCCGAGTTTTACTGGTGCACTGAGTTCTATCTCAATGTACCAATAAAAGCTATGAATACCTAAAGAATGTAATGCCTTTCACCAGTGCCATATCAACTAGGCACGCAGCACATGAAGGATTTGTTTTACGAAATGGCAAGTGGACAATCTGCACACCTGCTGCTGCTGCTGGGTATGATCCAGTAGCCGACGAACGGGACTCTCGACCTCATTTCGTAGGCTTGTGTACTTGGCTGTTCGTGACGAGTTGAACAGCTCCTGGAAGCATACAGTAGAACCTGGTTTATACATCACCACACACAAGGTAGTGACTCGTCGCTCATGCTGAACACCAACCTTGCAAATCAAAATGCATAAGCGTAACTTTAATGGAACTCCTGCTAATGCATGACCAATATTTATCTGGTCACTTCAAATGTAAGGAAGGTCCCAAACAACCACGGCAAAAGCATTACCTCAATATCCACAAGGAAATGGAAAAATTCCTTACCATGCTGGACGGTCTCATTTTCTTATTTTTAGCTTTGCTTTCAAGAATTGCTTCTTTCATGCACTGTACACGTGGAAGAGAAGGGCGAGGGCACACTGTTTTAGGTGCTAAATGACAAACTGCAAAATAACTTGTTTGCTAAGGTGAACAGAAGCCACAGGACTCAAGCTAACACAAGACAATGCCACATAACACGAGAAATGGGGCGTAAGCTCTGTGCATATTTTATATACACACGCACTAATTTACAATTTGCCTTTAGTGTGCTGACGCTGGGCCATAGTCTGCAATGGCTAACATGATGAGGCCAGAACCATGAAAGCCAGCAGCAGCCTTTGGTCACCAACAGCCTATGTGACCCTCAAATAAATATTTGTCTCTGTTTAGGTGCTGGTGTGTGTCTCAAGCAGACAGTGCACTACAAGCATGCAGAAAGACCGACCATTCCCAACTAATTACAGAGGCTGCTAAAACTGTTTGATATAAAAGTAACAGCATGTACTGTGCTCGTTATGCAAATTTTGTACAAGATCACTGCAAGAAAACCATGAAAGGCTCTTCTAACACTTGCAAGGAGGTTGTGCTCAACGTATCCCTGATTGTATTCGATGCTGCTGCATTGAATGCCTTTAAGCAACAACAAAAAAAATACTGTAGGCCATCAAAGCTAGCAGTGCATGTCTCAGTGTTTGCTTAGGTACAGTCGCGTGCAAAAGTTTGTGGGCCAAAGGTGCCACGATTTTATTTTATTTTCTTCGCAGCCTGGGCATTCCGGCTCAAATCAAGAACGCACGACTTCGTGCGCGTGTTTGAGCAATACAAAGTATTAAGCTAATTCGAGGTCGTGGAGCTGCGCTTGAATATATTTAAATTTTTTGCTGATGCCTTGGTCTCCACACTTTTGCTCGCGACTGTACATTCATGAGACGATGGGCACGCACAAAGAAATACATGGCACACATTGACACATTTCAACGCAATTGTTTGATCCCCGTTTGCTCCACTGAATTTAGTACTATGCACCACAAGATTACCAAGTTCTCATCAATAGTGGGGGCTATTGGTGGGTCAACAACTGGACAACTAGACACGATTCAAGCCCAAATATTGCAACTTCTTGGTCACACCACATTGTACCAAACCACCATGAACTTCCAATATAATAACTATTTCCAAAACATTTCGCGTTGCGATAATAATGCAGCATAAAAAATACAGCTGCAACAAATGGGCAAGGCTGTCGCACACACTGCGCCAACTTTTACATAGATAAAACTGCTGAGTTTGCTTTTATGCGGCTATACGACAAAAGTTTTATAAAGAAGTTATCGGTACGACTTCATCTTTCTGCAGCAGACAGACCGCAGAGCCTCCATTTCTTTAAGACACAAATGCGCTACAGCATGCTGCCTCAAAAAGGCCTGCCCTACTGTCTTGACCTTTTAGTGACAACAGATCACGATGTGTTACCGTGCTGTTGGTAAAGGATCTACAGAAAATCCATACGAGATGATAGGAAAAATAAATGCATGAAGCCAAAGTAAGATGATCCTGTCAGTGTTTAACACAATACACAAACTTCAGCACCTATTTATGTTTCACAAGTTTGAAAAACCTGTTTACATCGAAACAAGTACCCAGAAAATCTATGTCTTCTTCATGCTCCTATAAACATGTTTATAAAGGTATGCAGTGATTCCATCACAGCATCCATCTAGGACACCCTCACGTTGTTCTACCAACACTGACTGCATGATTATCAGGCTGATCGGCATCCTTCCATGGATTCGATATCAAGGGGCTTGAATGTATAAAATGCACCACTTCCTGGGCAAATAAATATGGAAAGAACATTCACAGACAATGCAGAAACGGCGCAAATACAGACGACAGCTAAAGGGCAAGACGCAGCAGCACATCCTGTGTCCTTCAGCTTTTGTACCATGTTTGTGCTGTTTCCTTCCCCATAATAAGTCACCAAATAGCTCATATTTGCACTCTGCTGCAATTCATCTATGACTAACCTTGACTTCATTCTTGGACTGCTCTATGAAGGCTTTTCTGCTTTTGATTTCCTTGTCATCAATCTTAAACTTCTTGGGATTTTTTTCAACAATAGCTGAAAAAACAGCAGTTAAGGAAAAATGGAAGCGAAAAAAAAAAAGAGAAGAACAAGTTGTCAGCTTACACATAGCAAACTTTATACAGCTGTCCACAGCTTTTATAAAGTACAGAGCTATATACAGCTGGCAGTACGGTTACTGCCACCTGTTGGCCAAGTTACCCAGCACAGACTCCTTGAACTAGCATCAAGACTTGACAGGAAGCAGGGAAAAAAAAAGGTGTAAATATAGGATACAGGAAGAACATGAGGCTTGACCACATGGCATTGGCGTCAGCTCTTATCTGATTGTGGGAAAAGCTACAATTATTTCAAGACAAAAAGCTTCTGGAACCAAACCACTTCATACAATAAGGTTTCTCTCCCGTTCCTCTGTCGACACGTTTCAAGAAAAGACACGCGAGTGTCACCCAGAATGGTACATGCCAGATGTTGGCACGCACACCTTGAAGATCGGGGTCAGCAGGAGCAAGTTGCGTGTTCACTTCAGGAACGCCTCCACACTGAACTATGATCCTATGTGGGAACTCTGCATATTTTTGGAATCTCACTCTATCCACATGGCCTGTCGGCACAATGGCCTATACTGCCCACTACCTGGCACACACTCATGATGTGCCCTGCACATGTCCCAAGTAAATTGCACTAATAGCTGCTATTGTAAATGCTATAAATTTAGCAAATAGTCCCTCTATACTTTTCCACAATCAGGCAGCACCAGCTGATCGGAACACCGTATGTGTGGTCGGGCCTTTAAAACCAGTGTGGCTTCCTTGCGGCTGCTTGAATATTGCTTTCTGCTCATATACAGTCACTGCAGTTTTATGTCAGCAGCCTATTCACAGCTGAACTCAATGGCCCACTTGTATTTAAAGGAAGTATGGATGTTAGTGCCATAAAGGTTATGAATCAAGGCAGAGAAGATGCAGCAATAAAAAAGTATACAAAAGAAATGCAAATAACTAGTGCAATCGTGACATGGCTCCAAGAAGGCACCACAGTTTTGTACTTCTTTCTTGCCTTCGTCACATCCATGTTTAGCATTTATTTTTTTGCCGCCAAATATGAGCACTTATTATGTACCATCTAATCCAGAGAGCAGATTTGTAGCTAAGAGGACAGTGAAGAGCACCAAGAAGTTAGTTTGGTTGGGTAAAAACTCTTTTTCAATACTGAACTTTTATTTCTCTATCGAAAGAAGGTTGGTTATTAAATGGAAGGGCAATGTCTCGGCTTTTTCCATTTCGCGCCCAAACCACAGTGCCGTTATGTCAGCATGACATAACAGATACGAAAGTATTTTTGCATGCTTGAGCCGTTTTAGCTAAGGAAATATTATCAAAACCAACTAGGTTGAGTCCTTAGTTCCTTCAGAATGCAATGCAATCCATGTTCATCAACAAACTATCAACTAGTCACGAGCAGGCATTGTGCAAACGTCATGACATCACATTAAGCCCAGTCTTTCGTTTCTGGCTTACCATGACTCTGCTCACAGTAAGACTGGCATTTCTGGCATTCAAGAAATGTAATTTACCAGTCCAGCTCAACTTAAAAGGATATTAAAAATAAACACTAAGTTTAGACTAATAAAGTATTGTTTCAGAAGCCCATTTATTCTTATTTCATGGTGATAGGTTGATTATTAAAAGAGAAAATTAATTCCAAAGTATCTGATCATGTTTCGGTCCAGCATGGTTCAGTAAAAGTTCTTGAAACTTGCTAAATTCGGTTTTCGTCTCTTTCAGAATTACAATACAATCCACCTTTACCAATAATAACTTAACTACGCCCAAATAGATGTCAAAATACATGATATTACGGGCAAGTTGGTGCACAAACATGTACCACCACCAGCCTTTTGTTTATGGATCTTTTCTGGCTTATCAAGTCTTTTTTGATGAAAAGGGTGGCTTTTTTGGTGTTGCAGACGGGTAATTTGTCCTTAATGTATCTTTAGCATTCTAGTGTCCCTTAAACATTCTTGTGTACCGTTTAAAAGAGCCACCCAAATTTTTTTATCACACTTTGATCTTCGGAGTGATGCAATGCAACCATCCAAATGCAGCTGAACATGCCAACATGCACTAATAATTTTATAACAGGATTTGTCTACAATATGGTTTTTTCTTAAACTGTTGAAGCTAGTGCAAGTTACGGAAGAGCAATGTCCTAAAAAGAATTTTACATTTATGAACCGTGCTTACATTAGCACAATTCTAGAAATAAAAAAAAAGAAAGAAGACGTGATGAAATTTTGGTGCCAATACCTTTTTTAAAAACTTCAGTGGAAAAGGTGTCCTACTGTGTATATTGCCTAATTTGTAGGCTGCACTCACCTTGCTTGGATCACAGATAATTACTAAGTTACTGTCAATGCAAAGTGACCACAGGCATGGTCATAATGCCTGCTCAATGATCCAGTTCATATCCATGGTACCCGACCAAGTTTCATTCAAGTAAACAGTCAAGTACTTTATTTCTTTGTTGTTTTCTGACAATTATCCAAAAGGCACCCATCATTACTTTAAAAGAGCAGTTAAAACAAGCCATGAAAATGTAACTGGTTAATCTGCAAAAACAAAACACTTGGCTGTTGGCTGGAATGTAACATGGTCGGGTACCACGGATATGCGCTGGGCAATATATTGAGCAGGCATTTTGTGCCTAGGATCACTTCGCTGTACAGATAGAAAACTCAGCAACACGTGACCGCATGTACACATGCTACTCAGGGTCTGCTCCTGTGAACAACAAAGCACCATGAGAGATGGCAGAACGAAAAAAATGAAAAGATGGCCTTCCTTAATATTTTCCACAGGATGTCATATTTAGTGTCCATCCTAGACATAGGAGACGTAGAAAACTGTATTATGAATGGCAGACGTTGCAAAAGTTTAATTATTAAATTTGGGGTTCAACATCCTGAATATGCACGGTGGGCGTATTGGAGGACTCCGGAATTATTTTGACCACCTGAAGTTAGGTTACGTGCACCTAAACATAAGTAAACAAGCACTTTTACATTCCTCTACCACTGAAATGTGACAGGGAATCAAACCCACAACCTCGTGCTCAGCAACTGAATGCTATAGGAACTGTGCCACCACGGTCGGTGGTAAAAGTTGATAATGCCATGTTCAGCAACTCTTTGAAGATGCAATTACAAGCAAATATACAAGACACTGTCTAACTTTGCATCAAAGGAAGGCAAATTTCCCCCAATGGCAGTTATGCTTATTTTTTTTGGTAACATGGTGAAAGCAGACCAAACCATTTTTATGTGCAGATAAAGTCAGACACAATCTTTAAACACAGATGTCGCACATGTAAATCTATACCATGCCTTTTAAAGATGAACTTTCACTAACATTATTGAAGAATCCACATGTGAATGTTTTATTTGGCAACAGCCTAGTTCTTCTTCTTGCGCAACTGCTTTAGGCTCCTTAGCGGACACATTGTGCATGGGAAATTATTGACACAGAGTCTATAAATAACTAAAATTCATAACATTTAAAGATGTTTGCATTTGAAGTATACATTTATACTGAAAACTCAGACACTTATTCTAAAGCACCTTTGGTATGCTTGCTTTACTACAAGGATAGTGTTTTGAGATATGCATCCTGAAATCTGTCACTCACTGCAGCTAATTTCCCATACTGAGGCAAGAATCCCGGCACAAAGATGCACCCCACAGTGACCCACAGCTCGTCGCATAGTCACTTCTTATTTTCGGCATTAGCACAATTGTTATAAGGTCTGGCCTGCTTCCAGACTAGCGTGCAATGTGTGATGAGCTGCGTCACCGCAGAGTTGCACTGAGATTCTCACTTCGGAATGTGATATCAACTGGAATGAGTACAAACTTCTGGTTGCATATAACTAAACACGAAATTTAACAAAACAAGCTTGCTGTAGCATACAAATGTCTTCCAGTTTACAATATAAACGAATACTGTAAATACAAAAATAAGGAGGTTAATAAGATTTAGTTGATTGTACTGTCCAAATTACCCACAAATTAGGTGTCCACCAAGAAGCCTAATGCATCTGTGAAAGCCACATTAACATAGCTTGCATAGCATTTTAAATTAAAAAAAAAATGACAGTTTAACTTTGAAAGCTAAATACAACACTAAAGCAATGTGTGAATTCTCTGCAACACAGCACACATGACTGACCACAACCTCACATGACAGAACTTCATAATGAACCTAGATCAAGAATAAAACCATGAATCTTGCCACTAAACACAGACTTCAAATTAAGAAAGCTTCAGTGTAATGCATACAGAAGGAAGTGAGTAGTTAATTCAAGGGCTACATCAGGTAAACTGCCCATAATGAGAGGCATTAACAAAAGGATACCGACAGTTTCCTCAAGGTCTTCTAAGTCCCATTCTATGCTGCGCAGACCCTTCCGGAGTTCACTTGTGGTCCAGTCAATGTCTTCTTTGCTTGGTAAGCTTGATGGGTCTTGGTATTGGTTCCACCTCTCAAATAGTGTTTTGTTATTGGCTATGGCCTTAACAATTTCACTGAAGAAAAAAAATCGCAATCAGCACATGTACCACATTCACAACTTCAAGCATATTCACATGACTGCAAGCAGCAGGCAATTTGGATAAGAGTCTGAGGTGTGTGGATTTCAAGAGCCCAGCTGAAGAAATTAGCCAGACCTATGGCACATGAAGTAGACCAGCAGTATTCTAAATGACAGTAGGTCGGTACTGCTTTGTTAAATTTCTAAAAGAACCATATTCCGCTAATGTGACATTTTACACAGCACAGTGAGGTCATGTCTGCAAGGATGCAATCATGTTTGATTTATTATTCAATACAGATATGAAAAAAATGAGACCTTGTTTTGCTGCTCCTTGCGACCTAAGTTGGAAAAGCATCCGCCCAAAAAGATAACATAACACAATGGCAATAGAGCGCACTGTTTGAGCAGTCGGGTCAGCTTCTGCTTAATCTTGTGCTTTATGCGGCGATCTGCAAGGACTTTTGTGCCCTTATCGCGACCTTTTGAAACGTAGGCGCTCGGAAACAAAAGGCGAACGATATCAATGTAGTCTTTCTCCGCGTTCAACACTGAAGCGTAGCGGTCAACACTGCAGAAAAGCTGCATTAAGGAAGTTATGAATTCACTGTTGCGAGCAAATGCTTCGTGCATACGCTCGTCTCTTTCGTCAGCTGATACATTTATTGAATTTTGTCTCCCGATCACGCATAACGCACGTCGCAGCAGCTGCGGCATTCCACGGTCAATCAAGAATAGAGCAGCTGCATAAAACAAAAAAAGTTAACAAGCAAAACTTGCGCAGCAGATGCGTAGAGCGGAATTCCTTTGCAGCGAAACAGCTCAGTTTAAACTGCATCTCGATACTAATTATCCAATATTTACTAAAAGCAGAACATTAATTAGCACGCTATTCGCATTTAAATTCCTCTAACTCTTCTTTATTTTACAAATCAAGGTATACAAGTCAGAGAGAACGGAATCGGCAAAAAGTTGAAGGTAATGTGCGTACAGGGAACTTACTCTTTAACGACAAAAAATGGATCCTCAAGACTCATGGCCTCTGCGATCCACTCATAACAGTCGTGGCGTCCGTAGTGGCATGTGGGGCTCTTGTGACAAGTCCCCCGCTATCGAAAAACAACAGATATCCCACAGGAGAGCTACACACGTAGTTATCAACCTTTGGCAAGACCCCTTAGCAGTCAGAGACGAGCGCCGATGACGTCCTCGTTCAAACAAAAAACAAAGCTCACGATGCGAAGCCCAGCGTTGCCTGCGTCGGTGAATCATTGTTGCTTGCTAACATCGCCAATGCTCTCAAAGTAGTTCCGCTGTGCCGCAGCCGCCGATCTGTCGCAGTCATGCCCGCAGCTTCTTGTTCTTGTTCCCTAGTGAAATGGTGTAACCCACTGGGGGGGATCAGACATGAATCGTGCGGTGAGAAAGCTGTTATTATTTAAAGTGCCTACTGATGCATATATGAATGATCAAATATCTCAGTATTGCAGAGTAATTTTGTTAGCATAATAAATATTTAGAAGAATTTTTGCATTCTGGTAAAAAAGGGGTTTTGCCCGCACTGCTGCACCGTTCTTGCTCAAATTATGCAGAACGATTGCAATTTCGGGTCTGCTTCGTTTAATATAACACTTACCGCAGTTAATCCTGCTTTATTCGTTTAATATAACACTTACCGCAGTTAATCCTGCTTTTTAAGAAAACAAGTGCAAATTTGCCTTCACTTATGGGATGCGAGCAGCTGCAGCGACGAAGCAAGCATAAACCTGTTTCGCCGCCTGCCGGCAGCTGCAGAAAGCAGCCGGTCAGGGAGGTTTGCCGCGTGTTCCAGGAGCGGGCAATACGCGGCAAACCCACGACCTCCTCGAGGAGGTCGTGGGCAAACCTCCCTGACCGGCTGCTTTCTGCAGCTGCCGGCAGGCGGCGAAACAAGTTTATGCTTGCGCCGTCGCTGCAGCTGCTCGCATCGCCATAACTGAAGACAAATTTGCACTTGTTTTTCTTAAAAACCAGACAATTAACTGCGGTTAGTGTTATACTTAACGAAGCAGACCTCAAAATGCGATCGTTCTGCAAAACTTGAGCAAGAACAGTGCAGCGGTGAGCGCAAAACTTTTTTTTTTTTTTCGAATAGGCGCAGCGGTCTTTTTGACTCGCGCAGAAAGACACGGAGGGCTTCACAAACGTTCCTGTGGCTGTAACCCAGTATGGTAGCAGAACGGTAGAGAACTTTATTTAGGTGCTGAGGAGCGCTACCATTCACGGCGGTAGAGCAGCGTGCCGCTCTCATGTCGGGAGGGGTAGGCCGAGCCTCAGAGCAGCAAAGGAAAGAATTGCTGAACCCGAGAGTAAAATTCAAACCGAGGTTTCGGAGGGGTTCTTCTAAAAATCACTTCCTTGGAATAATGACCGGCGGCATGTCAAAAAGAAGTGTTGCAATGATTCGCTCTCATATTGCACCAGCAGTTCGAATACAGGAAATAACAGAAGTCGTGTGATGGAAGCATGGAAGCGCGGCACTCCCGATGTGCATGCCGATCGAGGGGATTGCAAGGGATTCTCCCCAACAATGATTCTGCCAAGCGACTGGCGCTGCCTGCTGACCTACATTAGGTAGCCTTCATACACTTCCAAAAAAGTTGGCACCCTTTCGGGCTCATCTCGTCCCCAAACAATAATCGTAATTTACCTTGCTTTCCTTTCTTTAAAGCTGCGCGCCAGGTCCCGAACGGCATGTACAGTACGTTATTAGCGTGACAGCATTTCTGACAGGAAAAAAGCGAGCGCCGAGTATATACTGAGCTTTCAAGACAGGAAAATGCAAGTCAGTGACGCGATTATTGTTCGGAAAGAAGATACGCCCCAAAGGGCGTAACATTTTATGAAGTGCACTCTAAAAAAAGTTTACACCCTTTGGGTCGTATCATGTCCCCAAACAATAATCGTCATCTGCCTTGCTTGCGTTTCCTTTCTTGATAACTCAGCGTTCGCTATACTTTCCTGCCGAGAATATTGTGTCACGCTAATCGACAGTTTTAGTATAGTGTAAAGCAGCAAACGCAAAGAGTTAGCGTTGCGTGCACCACACTGCGCATACGTTGTACGTAAACGGTGCTGGAGCTCTTACATACCGGGCTCGCAACGTTAAGGAAAGGGAATGTGGACAAGACAGATGATTATTGTCTGGGGCCAAGACACAAAGGGCGTATATACCTATTTTTTAGAGTGTGTGTGTGTGTGTGTGTGTACACTCTTAAAAACTTTGCACCCTTTGGGGCATATCTTATCCCACAACGATAATCGTCATCTGTCTTGCTTGCGTTTCCTTTCTATAACTCCGCCCTTGCTACTTTTCTTTCGATAATGCTATGTCACGCTCATAACGCGCATGCCGTTCGCGACAGCAGCTGGCTCACAGCGTTAAAGAAAGGAAATGCGGGCAAATGAGACGATTATCGTTGTGGGACAAGCCCCAAAGGGTCCCAACTTAAGAGCGTATACGCACACGCCCCTTGCACCATTTGGTTCGTATCTTGAAAATTGCACTCTAAACATGTCAGTCGAGTCGAACATAAATGTCCGTCACTTTTGTCAGTCTTCCGTCCAGGCGGTTGGTACATTGTTATTGGTCGAGTTTACACGTTTACAAGTTTTACACGTTCTACTTTCACTGCATTCAAGTTTATACGAGCCCCGACAAGTCTGACTTGCCGTACGTGTTACTAGCTTGTCAGGGCATGGCGCTTGGCGTCGAGACCCAGAAAGTCCACAGAGTTGGAGTGCGAAGAATATGGTGGTGTAGCAGCGACGTTGTCGACTTGGTCCGATCTTTCTACTCTGCTACTTCGGTGCAAGCGCTGGCACGCCGTTGTGCGTCTCAACCCGTTCGGAAGTTCGCCTGCGGTCACGTCCCTGCATGCTGCTTGTATACGAGCACGAAACCCTGTGCTGTATGTCTATAGCGTCACCGAATTTACTAAGTGCATGTTTTTGGCTCCGCTATGTGTATATTAGTGCGACCAAGCTCAGCCCGCGCAGCTCTGCCGAACTGCTGAGTGTCGAATTCCGCTGCGCTGGGCTGTTGGTGTGCCCCTCTCGCTGAACGATGAGTTATGAGGCGGGGCAATAAATGTGGCACCACGTAGTGGCTATTGGTGCCTATGTCGGGAAAAGTTGGAGGGAGAGAGACAGAGTTTTGATCTTCAAACTCGATCTACCGCAGATGCCATCGGACGAGTCCCTATCGGTTGCTCAGTTGCTGGAGGGACTGCGTACAGAATTCGACACTATATGCGTAGGTCTTGCTTCCCACGGCGCGCTGCAGCTGCAATGGCAGAGCCTGCAGTGCGCCGACCACAAGTATCGATGGTGGTGATGACGACAACGAGAAAGTTTACACCGCGCATGGGCTGTCCGCGATGGCTTTATTATTTTGTGCGCGTAGTGTTTTGTGTGCGAGCGGATGTGGCTGCGAATGAGCAGATGCGGGGTGTGTCATTGCCATCAGCTTTATAGCTATAAACAACGGAAAGTAAATATAGCTATAGGGGCGGTCGACGCGGCGCCGCTGCTAATCATCGTGACTTAGAAAAAGAAAGAAAGAAAGAAAGAAGGAAAGAAAGAAAGAAAGATCCTGATCCCACTAGGCGGACGTCGTTCAGCAGTATTGTGCATGGGATGGGACGGGGAGGCGATAAAAGGAGCACAGGGGCCATCATGGTGCTAAACCCGTGTGGAATTTTCTCAGTGGCTTATGAGCGTGCAAAAAAATGGCAGTCCCTAAATTTTAAGACGGTATGGCAAGTCTTACCTGATGCATCAGAGGACTATTAAAATTAATCTCTTTTTAACGATCATAGTAAAGGACGCTGAGTGCATAGATACCCAAACGATTCTAATGCGTGTATAACGCGCTCTGCGACGCTTAATGATATAAATAAAGACTTGGAGATGCGCGAGCAGCGAGCTTTCAGACTTTGTTAGATGTAACTGAGAACGAATTCTTCATGCTGATTTAATACATAAGCTAAAGAAAACTGGTGCGTAACCAGCCGCAGCATGTATGGTAAAGCGAAAACTGCAAGGAAACTGTGCACAAAATAAACAAATAAATAAATAAATGTGGTCTCAAACCAACGACAAATGGGCTCAAGCATAGGACTTCGGTATAGCTAACGCGAAGTGGGAATTGCTACATTATCCCAATAATGCTTACTCGTAAGACAGCTGTATATGAGGCTTTGCCCTTGAATGATTGTCTCTCATTGGTGGCTTCATTCTGTCAAGTGGAGTCACAGAACCCGAGTAAAGCAGTATACAGAATATGAATGCTTGTATACACAGGGTGATGATTTCCAAGTTTTGTGGAATAAAAAAAAATCGCCTGGTACAGGTAACATAAATCTACTTCTTTAGCTGTATTATTCAGAGAGGCGGACATTACTTGCACGAGACATCGAAGCACATATTTAAAAAAATTAAAAAATCCCTAATTGACTTATACATTAATGACATTACGGGACATATTGTAATTTACGAATTGTAGCTGATAAATTGGCGAGGCATATACACTTGGAATGAATTTCAAGAATGACAGCAGTTTGAAGATATGCGCCATCAAACTCGCCGTAAAAATGCACTGTTGTTCCACTTGTCAAACAAAACGCTCTTCTATGCGCATTGAAGCGCCAAAATTAACTAGAACGCCTATGTATTTCGCCCCGCACTTGGGGAAATAATACTTTGAAACAGGTGTCATCCTGGAAATTCATTTCAAGTGGATACGTCTTGCAAACTCACCGGCTACGATTCGTAAATTGCAATATGGGCCGTAAGTCAACTAATTAAGAAGTGAATTAGCCATTTTTTGTTAATTCGTTGATTATATGCTTCGTTTTCTCGTGCTAGCGATGACTGCCGCTTCGAATAATCCAGCTCAACGACAAAAATCATGATACCTGCCATAGTCGATAAAAAAAATCCGTAAAACACAATTATGATCACCCCGTATATACCGCACGAAACGCATCCGCGAAGCCCTCGTGAGCTCAAGCAGGGCTACATGTGCTGCGCGCCCTCAATGTCATTTGATTGATTGATTAATGGGTTTTAAAAGGGCCAGATCTGCCCAAAGAGCGCGACCAATGCCATTTCAGAAAGTTTATTTGCCTTGTGCTGAGGATTCTCGAGTTGATGCTGTCAATAGCGTCGTGGGAATATATATATATATATATATATATATATATATACACATCTTAAGCGTCTTGGAGGTACATCACGTTCCCCACGTATACGACGTATCACTACTTATTAGGTCCAATAGTGAAATTTAGAGAACCCAGAACGATATAAAGACTTGGTTTCTCAACCATGAACGTGATTTCGTAGACTGAACCTATTTTAAACAGCAGTTGCGACAGATTTTGCCATCCCCGATGTCCGTTCAGAGGTCGTGAAAAAGAAGCTTGCTGAGCCTGTTCAGCACACCGGTGAGTTGTACACTTTATACATAGAAGACGTCCTCGCCCTTTGCCGCCGTGTGAACATGGTGGAGAATGACCGCCTGTGCCATTTACTCCAACACATTGGGGCCGTTGTGTGCCTTTGTCGTGATGAACCCCCCTACTGCCGCCGACATCATGGCTACTTGCCAGCGCCTCGATGAGCTTCATTTGATCCGCTTGCAAACGTCGTCGTTCTCCTTCGCCGATGCGACGCTCCTCTTCCCGTCTTCGTCCGGCCACTTCGTCTCCTGACCATCGCTCGGAAAACTATAGATAGGGCAGCCTGAGGAGCGAAAGCTGCAGCTTTCGGACTACATCCAAACCCTCCGGAGCGCCCGTCTAATATACTGTAGGTATGCGTCGAAGGTGTGCAGATTGGAGCCTTGGTTGACACGTACGGGTGCTTCTCTTTCAGTTATTAGTGCCGATTTGTGTCATCGTTTGCGGAAAATTTAGACGCCCCACAATGGCCCATCTCTACGTTGTGCTAATGACGTCATTGTTCAACCCTCCGGAGTTTGTACAGTGCGCGTTTTCATTGAAGGCATACGTCACCACATTCAGTGTCTCCTATTGTGCTCCTACACTCACGAACTCATCCTAGGATGGGACTTCCTCTCATCCGCATCAGGTTTGATCTCTTGCCGTGAATGTGTTATTCATATGAGACACCATGAATGTTCATCTGAATTCGATGCAAACAGCCTGAGTTTCCTCACAGCTGCTGATTGTCTTATTCCGCCTGTCAATGAGGATATTCTAGCACTTACTTCGGATACCGTCGTTTATGGTGATGTGTTTCTTGTACCATTCGGTCGACACATCTCTAGCGGGCTCACCATCACTCCTAGCTTGGTGAGGTTTCATGACTGAAGTGCAGTAGTCACCGCATTTAACCCAACTGTTTCGCCGATCGTGCTTCCCAAGCCACAGCTGTGACTTGCTTTACGGACACCGAACCTTTTACGCGTGTTCCACTTCACATAGCAACACGGCCTTTGTCTTCACCTACTGATGATGATGGCACTGCAGTTTTAACAGCCACGTTAACTAACGATCTCACTTTTGCGCAGAAAGAAGATGTTTTGGTTCTGCTTCAAAAAGACAGAATTTTACTTGACGTCCATTCAAAGTTTCTCGGGCGTACTTCCGTCCCAGTGCATCGCATTGAAACCGATGGCAGCTCTATCGTACGCCGCCGCCCATACCGCGTGTCTTCCAAGTAACGGAAAATCATCGAGGAAAACGTCGCCGAGATGCTCAAACGCAACATTATCCGGCCGTTATAAAGCTCTTGGTCGTCGCCTGTTGAGCTCGTCCGGAAGACGGGCGGTTCTGTACGATTTTGCGTCGATTATAGAGCACTCAGTAAGATCACGCGCAAATACGTATACCCGATGCGACGAATCGACGATGCCCTTGATTCTCTCCAGGGCGCTGAATATTTTTCCAGTCTCAATCTCCGATCGGGCAAATGCCTACGCACGAAGCAGACAAGGACAACTAATATATGCAACACCGGATGGATTGCGCGAATTGAACGTAATGGCCTTCGGGTTAAGAAGAGCTATGAATTGGGCTAGTTAGTGTGCATTCATTTTTTCTTGCGCTAAGTATAGTAAGACGCCACAGGGATGAAACGGACACTGGAAATGAAGCGGACACAAAGTGACACACGGGATGTGAAACGCTCCCTTCGGGTTGTGAAACGCTCCCGAAACCTTCGAACGTATGATAGACACCGTTCTGCGTGGCCTGAAGTGGAAAACGTGGTTGTGTTATCTTGACGGCATCGTTAGTTTTTCTTCCACTTTTCGCTAGCACCTTCAGCGTTTGGACGAAGTTTTGACCTGCATTTCTAACGCTGGTCTTCAAGTAAACACTAAAAGGTGCCGATCTGCCAGCAAGACAATCAAAGTGTTGGGCCACCTTGTCAGCAAGGACGGCGTATGACCAGACCCTGACAAGATTGCTGCTGTGCTTCTCTTTCCTCGCCCAGAACATCAGAAACACTTGCGGAGTTTCCTTGGTCTCGCGTCCTATTTCGGGCGCTATATCCCTCACTTCTCAAAACAAAGCGTCACCACTGCACAAGTTGTTGGTCTCAGGCACTCGATCCTTTCACTTGGCCTGTTGAGGGTGAGTCTGCTTTCCAAGCCCTCCTGCGTGCCTTAACAACCGACCCCATTCTCTGCCATTTCGATGAAAGCGCGCCACCGTTTTGCACGCCGATGCTATAGTGGTCACGGGATCTGTGACGCGTCTTCCTGCAACGTGACAACACTTCACGAGAGAGAGAGTTGTTGCGTATGCCAGTTTCATACTAACGGCTGCGGAACCGAACTATTCGATAACAGAGCCGGAATGTCTAGCTGTAGTTTGGGCCGTACAAAACTTCAGGTCGTATTTTTATGGACGCCACTTTACCGCAGTTACTGACCATCTCGCACTATGCTTGTTGTCATCACTGAAAAATTTGTCTGGACGTCTTGGGCGCTGGGTGCTCCGGTTGCAAGAATTTGATTTTGATGTGATCTGCAAGTCCGGCAAGTAACATCAAGATACCGACGCTCTCTCTTGCTGCCCCCTGCCTCTATCATTTACGACCATATCTCTGCATTGCACTTCATGGGGCTATGATACTATGTCTTCATTGACGTTGCTACCACTAGCGACTATCAACACGTTGCCCTCAATTCGCTACGCTGGATTGCCTCTTATCAATGTGCTGACCCATACTGCCACCAAATTATACAACGTTTATGCGGAACTTCACGTCCACCTAATGCCTGACATCGTCGCCAACTGAAGCAGTGTAAGGTCGAGAATCATGTGCTGCACCGTTACATTTACCATTCTCATGGACACCGTTGGGTTTCGGTTCTTCCTCGTTCGCTGCGCACACCGGTCCTCACGAAGCCTTCCACGACGACCCCTCTGCTGGCCACTTAGGTTTACATGAAACCCTGTCACAGACCCCGTGAACGAGGCGCAGACGCCGGACCAAATTCCAAAGCCGACTTATCAGCTTCCGAAAATAATCCCACGAAAGCAAGGGCAATTAAGGTTGGGCCCTCTGGTGCGCCAGCGAACGCCGGTTGCTGTCCAAAGACCGAGTCAGAGCCCAGAGTTGTCACAACACAACAAAATATATTCTTCACACAAGGCAGTTACACACACACTTGCACACTTAGGCTAGACACAACACAATACAAATCAGATGGGTATTCACAAAACACAGGAAAATAATTAACGACAAGCACTAAGAGTCCAACACGTAAAGTACAAAATAAAAAGGAACACTAAGTGTCCAATCGTATTCACCAGGGTTGGTCTTGAAGTCGGACGATCTCGGCGTAACTCTGGGCAAATCTCGAAGAAGGAACTTCTTCCGGAAATGCAGACGCTCGATGAACTCGTCGACTAGCTTGCCGGGGAATCCCCTTCTTCCGCAGACGCTTGGTCTTCACGTTACATCACTTCACCGGTGCGGACTGAACTCCTGAACTCCTGAATTCCACTAAACGATTCTCGCGAGGCGTTCTCGAACATTCTTATCGGTGTCGTGATCTCGTTGCATGGCCAAAGCTTGGGAACCTTCGAGGCTTTTCTCGTTCCTTCGACCGCTGCTGTCGGAGCTTTGTCAAGGGGAGGGGTGATGGCTCATCCTGTTGGTGCATGCTCACGCTGTAGTAATGTCTGTCGACTCGCCTGGTGAGAAGGTGTCTCGGCGCGCGCGTGTGCTCTCTCTCTCTCTCTCCGGTTAACGTCGCTTCGTCGAGTCTCGTCCAGACGTTTCGGCGCCCTTGTTAGCGTTGTTGCTTAAAGCGTATGCGCTCTCCCCCTCTGTTGAAGTTGCCGCGGGGCCGGCGTGTTCTTTCGCTGGCTTGCGTGACACGCGGCGCGCGCTTGGAAGTTGGATTACGCGCTCTTGTGACAAACCCACAACCGGATCAAGAGCCGTTTCTTCTGGCCTGTCCTTGCTACATTTGTTGCTAAATAAGTCGCTTCTTGCACGCTTTGCCAACTGCGGAAGCGCCCAACAACGCCTCCTGCTGGCCTGCTACAACCCATTCCACGTCCGGAGACGCCTTTCGACACCATCGGAGTAGAGCTTTTCGGACCTGTTCCTATCACGCCGACAGGACATTGATGGATTGTGTCCGCTGTTTACCACCTTACACGCTACGCAGAGATGGCTCCTCCCCAAGCAAAAAAAAAAAAAAAAATGAAGTCGGCAGGAGATCGGGCTGACGCCCATGGCCACTTAAAAAGACGAAGACCCGATCTCAGCCATATGAATCAGGCCGGGCACGGTTTTTACATGTGACCAATCGTATTGCCGACCACCTGCCGGTGGTCGGCAGTTGACATCGGGCCGACGTCATGGTCGTCGGTTACATCATTGTGGCCTCGTTTGGCCGCCGCACGGGCCGACTGCTTCCCCATCACGCCCACAGCGTGGCTTGTCCACAGCCAACGTTCTTTTGCCGGTAGGCTCTTTTTTCTGTCTTTTTTTTTCTCACGTGCACTTGGTGCTTTTTCTTATGTCGATTTTTTAAGGCCCCTGCCGCAGATACTATATATTCCGCTTCTTCAACAGAGTTGCCTAAAGTGGTCGACATTAAATTCTGGATAAGTCGCAATTAAGTGCAGCAGCATTTGATTGAAAAAATTTCGCTAATTTTATTTTTCATTAATCGCTTTAGGGCACATGTTCTAATGGCGGAATTAGAGGCCGTCAACGTGCAATATTCAATCGGAACCAATTTTGTAACTAGCACCAATTTCGAGATATACAAAGTCAAAGTGAGCAAAATGAGTTGGTGTCCTGAATACTAGCCTCGAGCATTGCATATAGTCGCAGTGCAGCAAGAAAATAGCTGACACCAAGGCCCCATATTTTTGCCCCATACTTTGACGTATATCTTGGCACTGGTACTAGTTCCGAAATTGGTTCCAACTGAATAGGTCCTACATGTTAACGGGCTCATTTCCACCGTTACAACATGTGCACTAAATGTATTAATTAAAAAGATAATTGGCACGATTTTTTTCAATTATAGAAACTTATGCACTACTACTAATTTAGAAGTTAGTGTCCACCTGATAAATGTAACCCAGGTGAATAAACGGAATGGTGGTATCTGCAACAAGAATTTAAAAAAAAAGTTTGACATAAGAAAGGACACCCTGCATAATTCGTTATTTAATTCATGCACACATTTGTGTCCTTAAGCGCGCTAAGAAGGCGGGTGCTTTGTAGACAAATTATCACTACAGATGATTTTTGTCGACTATTGAACTATTTTGATACATACACAACAGGAACTGGAATACTTTGTTGTGAAATGCTGTAATAGCAGGTTAGTGGTTGTGTGCAACATAAAATGTGAATTAATCAATGACAGTCTTGTATGGGTACTTGAATATGTCCCTCCTTGAATTGAATAAGCCCATTTGGCCAGAGAACTGTGCAGCCAGGTCACTTGACTGATTCTGCTATAGTCACGATATGGTAAATGAAATACAGACATGTACTACTTAAGTTTCAGAACTGGGACATGTATAACTGTTGTTTGGGTGCTGAAATATTGTTCCAGATGCTTCGTAACTTCTCAATAACTTTTTAAGCATTGTACTTACGAACAGCTTCTGACAAAGCCATGATTTTTTATGACAAACACGAAATACGCATCGCACATGCAAACGCAGTCTCACAATATTTAGCCTCAAAACAAGCGTCGCGAAAATCTGACGCTAGCGGGGCGAAGTTCGCCTTTCTTCAAATTACCTTACGCGAGTCACCACGACTGCAACGTATGTACTACATCGACCAAAAAAGTTTACGGACCAAGCGATCTGAAAAAAAAAAAATCTCCGCAGCCTCAAAACGCAGCCTGGTATTCCCATTTCCAGCCTCTACTGCATGGTATGTGCGAACAACATTGTGATGCACGGTTTTACTGGCTACTTTTAAAGGCTGCTCGGATATTTAGCGTTTTCTGAAATCCCGTGGTCCGTAAACTTTTTCGGTCGATAGTACATATATACATCGCGCGCACGGCACATGCAAGCTGTCCCAACTATATGCACCAAGATTTAAGAATATGCAAATGCCGCGTAGCTGCACAGAACCAAGGTAATGTTGTTTGCCGTCGCTTGGAGATATTCAGATTATTTCTTGCATTCTGAATAATTGCAAAACTAGTGTCCAATAATTATACAACTTCTCAAATATTATAATTAGATGAGAAAATTGTAGAGCAACATAAAAGACTCCCGATACAGGTTTCTGTTGCTCAATGCGTGCAACATAAAAGTGTTTTCCCGAACGTGAAAGAAGTCCACGAATACACGCAAAATCGCCGCGCGACTCGGCGCTCGAGGCAGGTCGCGGGTGATCAAAGTTACATACAGGGTGATCAAAGTTAAGTTGACAGGTTTTTTTTTTAATTAGGCGCTCAGACGTACGTAAAGACCACCTCTACAGAAGGGTATGTGGCGAGGGGGGACACAAAGTGAGATGATAATTATCACTGTTAGCAGTGCAATTAACAAAAATTGAATAATTAACTTTTGACAGGCTGCACGCAGTATAAGCAGGGACGTTTGTATTGAAAAATTAGAGGCAGTCGTGTTTCTACAGAGTTCCACTTGGCAGAATGCTTCTAGCGTATCCGTGCTTGGAGATATTGAACTGCGAAGTTTCATCGCCATTCACATGATTACGCATGCAAGACAGTGACGACCGGCGCAAAGCTCCTCCCTTATGTGACGCGCCTTTTGCGCATGGCGTTCAGTCTGACAACGGGGAGGAGGCATAGGCAAAAGTGATAACTGCCCCCCTTTCACTCTCGGCTGGCGCAATCGCAAAGCGCAGAAGTCGGAAGCGCTATCAAAACACGCAATCGCGCAGCCTGTAACGATGGTATAGCTTCTGTTATACCGAGATAAGGGAGTAGCATTGCGCCGGTCGTCACTTTCTTGCATGCGTAATCATGCGAACGGCAATTGAACTTCGCAGTTCGATATGTCCAAGCACGGATACGATAGAAGAATTCTGTCAAGTGGAAGTCTGTAGAAACACGACTGCCTCTAACTTTTCAATACAAACGTCACTGCTTATACTGCATGCAGCCTGTCAAAAGTTGATTATTCAATTTTTGTTAATTGCACTGCTAACAGCGATAATTATCATCTCACTTTGTGTCCCCCTCGCTAAATACCCTACTGTAGAGGTGGTCTTCACGTACGTCTTCAGCGCCTAATGGGCAAAAAAAAAGTCAACTTAACTTTGATCACCCTGTATATGCGGCATGTAGTTTGCAAACAGCTGCGTACTTGCTCGCGGCTGGCCAAAACAAGCAACTACTGACTTTTCCCTTTCGTTCACGTTGACGTTCCCTCACGGCTTGACGTTGTGCCGGAATCAACGTCCCTGAACGCAAAATCAGCTGTCTGAGCGTTAAATTTGATGATGAATACCTCGAAACAGAAGCGCTCCAGGGGAATCAAACGAAGTTGTCCTCAAATACGGTTGTCAATTAGCGCTTCAAATATAAACATATACCCCTGTCGCAATACGAAAGTTAATTTAGAAGTTTATATTATTTATGCGTTTGATGATTCTAACTGTTCGCGAGAATTGTGCCCGCCAAAACATACAAACCACGTACCTCTGCAAGCAGATTTCGCCTAGCTAGCATCGCGTTTTTTTTTTAAATTAGCATTAAACGTATGAATACCATATATATACATAAGACACTTGTATATAGGCGCCTTATAGCTATCACATCGCTCTGTCTCTCGAATTTTGCTAAACGTACCTCATGTCCTTCCGAGCTGCTCCTACCTGGGTGAAATTAAAGGTCCTGGGTTCTAAAAGTAGCGCTGCCTGCAGCGCCACGTGGGTTGTGCCAAGAGAACAATATATATTGGCGCTTGCCCTATACGAGCCGGTTACATTACGTGGCAGTGTGACACTAGGCGGCCAATACGTTAGTTCGACATCTCTTTTCAAGCAGGTCGCTCCATTCTCTTTCCCTTTGTGTGAGCAAACAGAGAAGGACCAGGCAACTGCGATAGCAGTTATCGTCATATCAATACCGTGTACATCATATCGAAGGACACGTACGGGCGCAAGCGTGTGCCCGGTTGAGAACATAGGACGAAGCGAGCAAGCTAACAGCTGCTACTGGCCCAAACCAGGTTGGCCAGGAGCAGTTATCTTCCAATCGCGCAGCTCGGCGGCGAGATCAAAGCCTTGCGGAACATTTGGAAGATTCAGGGGCTTTAGGTGAATTCTGGCCCAGGGCCAATGTACTCCCGAAGCAGTTCGCACTGTGGAATTGTTGATTAGAGTATATAGGGCACCAGCCAATCGGCAACGGCCGGATAACAAATTATCAGCAAATGTGGATGACCACTGCACTAAATCTTAAACGAACGAACCTCATGGCGAATTCGACCCCTTTGTAAGCTGTTTGCTAGCTACTTGCTTGCTTAGAGGAGCTCGTTCACTTTCGCGGCAGAAACGTGGCAGCTGCTGCACGAAACGCATTTTTCCTAGTCACACAGCCGAGCGTTTGAGGTGTACAAGCCCGAGCGTGCGCGCCGGTGCATCTATGCGTGCGTATGCAGCGTTTCGCCGCCCTCGAGCTGACGTCAGCTGCAGGCGAAGGCCTCAGAAACGCTGCTTCAGCAGGAAGACCATCACGGTTTCGACAGCTGCCTTGACTCTGCACAACAGGAAGGAGGAGAGAACGGACGCACCTGCAGGCCATACGCATACATATATACGTTTACACGTACTTGAAAACAAATGGTGGGGCTGAGGGTAGCACAGGCCCGGTGTGCGACCTTTTCTTTATGCTATTTTTTTGTCACACTGTCATAACAGGGGTCATTTATATTACTCTCTCTTTGTCTCCTTTCCTCATTCTCTTCGGCATTCAATGCATTTTAAAGTTCGGAATCCTCTAGCAACACTATAAAAGATAGGGCGATGAAGGGCGGGGGGGGGGGGGGAGGCTCTAAGAGCTAATTTACTGATCCACGGCGCTGATTAACAAATCGAATCGATTAATTTGGACGTAGAATCTCATATAACGCGGAGGATGGGCGACAATTTCTGCACCGATTTTTCACTGGCAGGGAAAAGCGTAGCGTATAAAGTAGGCGTGCAAAATGTATTTCAATTATTTATGTGAATATTTTCTCGTTGAAATAAATTTATACCTTACAGATGCCATTTCGTTTTACTGTGAGAAAAATACATAGCGCTGTAAGTTATAGTGTCTATATATAGAAAAAGACGTATTGTAGCTATATGCTCATTTTTTAAAGCAAGTAGTATACGCATATAGCTATGATAAGAGAATTGAAAACTATTTTTTATGGAGATATCGCCGCTGTGACGCTGCTGAGTTACGGTTTAGCTGTGCAATGGCGGCCGCGACGACTTCCCACCGCAGCAAGGTCGATCGGCAGTTGGGCCATTTTATTGACATTCGTTTTGCTTCGACCGCGCAACAAGGACATAAGAAAATAGGACAGGGCACGGACGCTGACTCACAACTGACATTTTTTAATAAAAAACCGGAAACGAATACAATCCCGGCCGCGGCGGCCGCATTTCGATGGAGGCGAAATGCAAAAACGCCCGTGTGCTTGCGTTGTAGTGCACGTTAAAGAACCCCGGGTGGTCAAAATTAATCTGGAGCCCTCTACTACGGCGTGCCTCATAATCATAACGTGTTTTGGCACGTAAAACCACAGAAAGAAGAAGAAGAAACGAATACAAAATAAGAACGTGGGTACATATATACATTCAAAGCAAATCTTGCACCCATAATATATTTCACACTCGAAAAGAATTACAGCAATACGAAATTATAATTTTTTCCCAATGTGGAAACGCTTGCACGATGTCGATGCTATGCCCGGTTATTTTTTGTGTCTAAGTATAGTCTAGACACACGTGCGCTCCAATAAAACTACATGCAATTGGCGGAGAAATGTGAGTAGGGCGTTACTTTCAGTTTGTTTTAATATTGTCTCAGCCGCTCATTTAAACAA
Source organism: Dermacentor silvarum (assembly GCF_013339745.2). Lineage (NCBI taxonomy): Eukaryota > Metazoa > Arthropoda > Arachnida > Ixodida > Ixodidae > Dermacentor > Dermacentor silvarum. The sequence continues at coordinate 288,457,063 of NC_051154.1, forward strand.
GCTGTTAGCCCAGTGGAAACATTTCCGCGAGAAAGGGTTGTATAAATATACTGTGTGGACACGTCTAGAAGAGCATAGACGAGACGACGGTAACGAGAGAGAGAGAGCACACGCACGCGCCGAGACACCTTCTCACCAGGCGAGTCGACAGACATTACTACCGCGTGAGCATACACCAACAGGATGAGCCATCACCCCCCCCTTGACAACTCTCGGACGGCGGCGGCCGAAGGTACGATAAAAGACGAGAAGATTCCCAGGCTTTGGCCATGCTACGAGATAACGACTCCGATAGGAAAGTTCGAGAACGCCTGTGGAAGCTATGTAACCGCCGTGCGAGAATCGTCAGTGGGAGTTCGGGAGTTCAGTCCGCACCGGTGAAGTGATGTAACGTGAAGACCAAGCGTCTGCGGAAGAAGGGGATTCCCCGGCAAGCTAGTCAACGAGTTCATCGAGCGTCTGCATTTCCGGAAGAAGTTCTTTCTTCGAGATTTGCCCGAGCTACGCCGAGATCATCTGACTCCAAGACCAACCCAGCACGGTGAATACGATTGGACACTTAGTGTTCCTATTCCTTTTGTACTTTACGTGTTGGACTCTCAGTGCTTGTCGTTAATTATTTTCCTGTGTTTTGTGAATACCCATTTGATTTGTATTGTGTTGTGTCTAGCCTAAGTGTCCAAGTGTGTGTCTAACTGCCTTGTGTGAAGAATATATTTTGTTGTGTTTTGACAACTCTGGGCTCTGACTCGGTCTTTGGACAGCAACCGGCGATCGCTGGCGCACCAGAGGGCCCACTCTTAATTGTCCTTGCCTTCGTGGGATTATTTTCGGAAGCTGATAAGTCGGCTTTGGAATTTGGTCCGGCGTCTGCTCCTCGTTCACGGGGTCGGTGACAGACACTAAAGAGAAACCGGAAGTTGAACTTTAATGGTAGATTATCCTATCACAATCACAGTCGATCATACCATTCTTACGGCGAACAGATGTTTAATAAGCGAGAAAATAGCGAAAAACTGAAGGATAGGTGCTGACGCCCCTTCGAATTTCCCGCACAACACGTTCGTGACGTCGGAGATTACAAACGCAGGCCGCTCGCGATTGGTCGAGAGCGATTTATCGCTCTTTATAAAACGCAAAATGAAATACATCTTAAACGTTCATTAACAGCATTTGCCAACTTTTTAAACCATTTCAAGCGAGCAAGTACAAGTTTGGCGCAAAATGAAATAAAGAAGAAAAATGGCATGGCGCTACATCCGGTCGTGATGGTTTCGTAGTTTCGTTTTTTGCTGCATGCATCATCGCGCGCGCCTGTTCCGCTCTACAGTGTTTGGTTGCGTGTTGCGTGGCTCGAAAAACGTTGACTTTGCTGGAAACGGCCAGAAAATGCCTCGTGTATGTAGTGTTAAGGGCTGTATAAATGGCCCAAGGCGCTTGCTCAGAGGCAGCGGCAGTGTTGACCCAATTGTGTCCTTTCATGTGGTGCCGCGCGATGAACCCCGGCTCCCAGGCATTCGCAATGGCTCAGTGCTCTGCCAATGATAAAACGGCAAAAGAGCCAGAGAAACCGATGGTGTGCTCTCTGCATTTCTGGCCCTCGGATTATGTATATAATCCTGCCCTCGGAAAGTATCTTGGCGTGCCCCAGAGGCCAGTCCTTTCTCGAGGGCTTCCTCGGGGCGCGCAAGTCCTGGTGCATAAGGCCAGGACGGGCGCAGCACTCACCGAAGACGTTCTGGCTAAGTGGCGCGCGTACGCCGCTTCAAAGAAGACGCGAGGCCATCAGAGGCAACGTTTGGACAATGAGGAGGAGGAAGAGACGGAGGCGAAAGTGATGTCTTCATCAGTGACGTGCACTACGTACGACATCGGTGCTCGACCGACAATCAGGCATCTATTGTGGGACTGTCCCGGTCTCGCGGCAGTAAGAGACAAGCACAAGGGACGCGGCATTACCTCACTGGAGGCATGGACCACGCCGCCCCCTCAGGCCGATGCCCGACGAACTATCAACTCCTTATGGGAGTTTGTGCGCGAGGCCGGCTTGACCGGCAGGTTATGAATGTGTAGTGTTTTCTTGTTTTTTGTGTGTGTTTTTTTCCTTGTGAACCCCGCCATTGACCCTTACCCCTGCTTAGGCCATTGAGCCATTCTTTTCATTAAAGTTCTCGCTCTCTCTCGAGCAGCTGTTCCCTCAATGCGGCCTTCATCAAACCCCCTACCGGTGCCCTGCAGCAGCAAACTGGCGGCTCGGTGAGTGCTGAATTTCATTAAATAAAGCCACGAAATAACCATACCGAGTACGTGCGCAACTTTCTACGCTTGTTCTGTCGGGAACATCGTCGCCTGGCGGACCGGACGCCTCGCCTTTCGTCGACGAAAACGAAGCTCTGCTTTCCGCCGGCGCGACTGGCGGCTCACCTCCATCGCACGCGGAATCACCTACCGCTCGAGCACGGAAGATCATTTCGCGCTGGTGGTGGTGGTCCGTTTGACTGAATATCGCTGAAATGCAGTACTGCTTCCCTGGCGAGCTCTTCGTTGCAAGGTTCAGAGGCAGCAACGGTATCCATCGCGGTGAACGGAAACGCAGCGGCCATGCAGCCATGATGCAGCCAGCGCCTCGACCATTTACGCAAGCGGTGACGTATCATGGCGCATTCTGATTCGCTGAGAGCAATGAAATCTGTGACCACACTGCTTCAGCGCCAAATCTGGGGTGAGAGAAATTGAAGAGATATTTGATCTTTGTTTACGAATTTCTCCGCTAATAACTAATATTTTTGGACCCAACAAAAACTGCATGCATTCCTGTTTCTCTTTAGTGTCCCTTTAAGGACCACTGATAGCAACGAAAATCCCAGCCATATTCCGATGTATCCTTCGAAATAGCCGAACGCTTATAAAATCTGCAGTTTAGAAGAGGAAAGTGTAAAAATAAAATAAAGCTTCAATATACATAGATGAGGTGGACAAATCGGTAATATAAGCAGCCGAGCTCGCTGAGACTAAAATTTACCAGAAATCAGACTAGGGGGGGATCACTCACACTCATGGGCTAACTAGGATTCACGGAACCATGTATTCAGACTGATCGCTTTATCAACGTGATGTAATTAAAAAAATAATAGTGAAAAAGTTATTGAGATAGCAATTACACGGATGCTCGAGGGGCATTCGCGCCGTCGTGCTGTCAAGGTATCAACACGCACGCGTGGGAGAATTCGAATGTCTCCCGAGACGCGCAGTGCTTTCGGGTGCAAGTGCGGTGAAGCCAAGTGGACGCCCCATATGATGCTCCCGCTCAATCGCCCCTATGCGAGCCAGGGCAGCGTTCTGGCTTCCGCTGCTGGGCACACACGTGACATTGGCGTTCCAGCGTTTGAACAGCTGTGTGCGCACCACACTGGTGGTGCACACATTCGTCTTAACCGAAGAGACAGTGAATCTCGTCGAGCTAAATCGATCTAATCTTTTCGTTTGGCGCTGACCATCGCCAACAGTTTTCCTTCACTCACGTCTCGGGCATCGCCGAGATGCGATGCAACGCTGCTGGCGGCGCTTCTGAAAACGCCAGCGCTCCTATAAACGCATTCAGCACAACGCCATAAATCTTGATATCGCTTTCAATGCTTCGATCGCGATCAGGCGAAACTGCCATGTCTTTTAAAGCCACACTAAAGGGAAAAATGATTTCTTCTGCATCAGTTGATTACCCTTCCACGATACCAAAAACATCATTCTTACCGCGAGAAAGCGCTTGGTAAGCCAGAAAAAAAAAAGAAAAACACAGAAGGCGAGTGGCGACGCCTCCTTGAAGTTCCCTCACAAGCTCACCGTGACGTCATGGATTTTGACAGCGTCTTCTAGGTCTCAGTTAATTCTTTAGCGGTAATGATTGACTATACATTGTGCCCTAAAGGAGCCAAGACTGAATGTGGCAAGTTTCGCGAACTTTTACTCAGCCAATGTGGCCCAAATACGAAAAATTACTTTAGAAGTCGTGACGTCACATTGAAGTGCTGACGTTGGGGTTTCCGCGCGAAATTCAAAAAAATTAAACTTTCAGCTTCATTTTCTCTTCTAATAATTGACCTATTGCAGTGTAATTAACGACAGCAGAGTTTTCGAAGAAAACTTTATCAGTCTAAGTTGATTTATTGTTTTGATTTAGTGTCCCTTTAAGTAATGAATAAATTTCGATGACATATCGCATTCCACTCTTAAAGGCGAAGCTTAAACGTCCTGCAATTTTTTAAAGAATTACTCAGCCACATTAAGGTCATAACAGGTGACAGAAATCAATTACAATTCAAGATGAACGAACTAATAGTAATTGCAGCCAGTTTTTTTTCTTCGTTTTTTGTAACGTGTACAAGACTGCACAGGGTATGCAGGACGCTTCGGGGTCACAGACTATGACCGCGAGGACATTTTATACACAACGTACGCCGACAACTGCATGCAATATTTTGTTGAAACTTCACGAGTCAACCATATAGCATAGCTATTTTGATGCGAAAGCATCAAATGGCCCATTGAGCGAAAAAGCCGGCGTCTGTAGCAGCGAAACGGCACCTAAATTCCCAATGGCTGCGATGCCACGTCACAAGTGCGCCTCGACGGAGCAGAGCGGACGAAACAAGGACACCTGCTGCCTCCATAGCGCGTCAGGTGTTGCGTGAGGGGAGAGGGCCTCGGTGACCGCTGCTGCTTCCTCGGTCTCTTCGGTCTCTCGTCCGCAGGACGTCGGCGGCATGCGGCTTTGGCGCCGGAGGCTGCTTGCTAGCTGCGGCAGCACGTACCGCTATGGAGTCTGAAGCATCTACGTCGTCGGAGGCCGCAACCTCGGCAGTAGCGAAACGTGGCCATCCACGCCAGTACCCAGCAGACGAAGTAAGGGAGCGGAAGAACGCATCAAAACAAGAGAAGAGGCAGAGGCACGTCGCGGCGATGCCTTCTCCCCTCACGCAACACCTGGCGCGCTGTCGCTAGCAGGTGTCCCGTTACGCCCGCTCTGCTCCGTCGAGGCTTGCATATGCGCGGGCCGAGTTCTTCATGAGGCGCCGTACTGAGCCATAGCAGAAAGTGTGCATGCGCACTGGCCCTGTGTTGGAATTCAATGCACTTAATGTACTCGACCACGTACGGTGCGAACGTATAGATACTGCAAAAAAATAACCGCACCAATTTAATTGCAAGACTCAATAAACTACCCCGCAGCAAAGCTCGAAAACATTACTCGCAGCACCAAACTGGAAGGACCGCTCAGCGGCGTTCAATTGGACATTAACGCTTTCGCATACAAAACTCATAAGAAGTGCTTAGGTGTCCTCGGAATTTTTGTTAACCTCTATCTAAGACGGCGACCGCCCTTCATAGCATGTATTTATTTATGCCGAGATGGAGGAGGCAGTGGGTATTTTGGCGAGTAAGAAACGTTATATTAGATGTTTTCTTTCAATGCCGGTACTTCACGCATGGCAGGAACCGTCTCAATTGATTGCATTCGTTGTAACACACTATATTGCGGAGTGCTATACAAATACCCGCAATGCGGCTTTTTGTGTGTGTGTGTGTGTCTGTGCGTGTGTGTGCGTGTGTGTGCTGTGTATGTGTGTGTGTGTGTGAGTTGACTTTATTCACTACATATTCATTTATGTATTCGCTCGGCAGCCGCTGCATTGAACTAGGAGTCACCAAGATAGACGTCTGTGCTACTGTATTCGAGTATTGTCACATGCATCCCGGCGCTGCGTCCGACACTGCCGTAATATGTTTTTCAGCGTCTGTGCTATTCGGCTGTACAGCAGCAGCAGTACCCAGCAGGCGCCACAATCAGCAAAGTCCCTGAGGGCTGGCAAAGGAAGCGTCGCTTTAAATGTTTCATCACCAGGGACTGAATTCCCAAAGGTTTTCGTTCGCAAGTGGTCTGTTCCATGTACCAGCCGCCTTCGCTAATCATATATTTCCAACATCACGAGTGGCTGACGGCTGCTCTTATGAACAGATCTAGCTAAGAACGTTTTCTTGAATATATACAATGCCCCAGTGAACGGCAACGCCACCACCGTCGGCGGCAAGGCACGGGTTGCGGGTTGCGGTTGTTTATGCGAGTCTTCTTTTTGATTTCATTACGGTCACGGTCGACGGAAGCGTTGGAGGATGGAAAGCTTTCTCACAAGCATTCGCAAGTTCGTGAGCGCACGGTCAGTTTTCATCAGATCACGCTGCGGTTTATTTCGGGCCTTACATTTCACGTCGCTCAGCGCATCGATAAAGGACAATGTCGTCGCGATGATTTGCTACCATGATATTAGGTTCTGTAATTATACAGAGAATTCGTCATCTGTGATATGCTGGGCGTTTTGCATCTCCGGGATGTCTTGGATCGGCTCTGCAGCTAGAACTCACAAATGATGATGCGGGAGAAACCATTTTCACAGGAAACCAAACTTTGACTAGAGATATCTTTTAAAAGTCCTTTAGGTTTAGGGGCTTGGTTAAGAGCGGGCGGCAGGAATTTTCCTCTTGTTTTACTTACCATGGCACAAATTGATTGATGTTCAGACAGATAAAGCAAATAAATTTTTGTGTATATATACATACTTCACTTTTCAAGGAAGCTGTTTTCAAAGTAACTTACAATTGTGCACCATAAGAAAAGTTTTAACCCTTTTCTTATGCCCCTGGAAAAGCTTGCAGCCAGAGCTTTCCAATTCATTACACACACACACACACACACACACACACACACACACACACACACACACACACACACACACACACACACACACACACACACACACACACACATATATATATATATATATATATATATATATATATATATATATATATATTATAGGTGCATTGCATGCTCATTGTGATAAGTTTGTCCAGAGTAGAGGCATACGCAATAAAGTGTGGATTTCGATCACAGCCAGTGTAACAAAAATATCGAACAAATGACTCCTTTACATGAAGCAGAATAATGTGCTCAACGTACGCGATTCATTGGAACGCCGAGAAAGATTGACTAGATATCAGACTTGCACGTAACAAGCATGTAGAATAGTGTCACGTAGTAGTGACGATGAAGAAAACAGCAGCAGTACTGTGAATGACGAAACTAGCTTTTTATTGGGCGAACTTGTGCCCACAAAAATAGGCTACACTCAAAGAACAACGATAGCGGCGAACACAGTCAGCGGTCGTCGAAAATCTCATCAGCTGATCAAGCGCGTCGGTTTTTAAAAAAGATTCATCGAAGGTTCCAGAGTAATCGGCGATGCCCGCGCGTGTCTTGCAGAAAGTACCACACAATTCACGTCGCGCATACTTGCAATCAGATTACACAAGGTTCGGTGACAACGGACCGCGGATAGAACCATCGATAACGTTCGAGAAACGTCCGATACATGCCGGCGCGTTCTCCACTGAGCGATAACATTTATTGAACGGTTAAACGCAGTCACACGATAAACAAGTACACGTGTCAATAGTAATGAATCTTAGCTCCAAAAACATGACCACAGAAAGGGAAGAACATAAAGACAGGACGAGCGGCTTCCTGTCTTCAAAATATCCTTCCCTTTCTGTGATCGTGTTTTTGGAGCTGAATTCATTGCACAGAAGGAAGGAAAGAAATCATTTGCGGCTCATACCGGGGCCGAAAATTTCAGCTTCGCCGGTGTATACCGTCTGTACGGGGACGGGGGTGCATGGACGTCTTTTTTTAAAGCGAAGCTTTGTACCTGTACCAGCCAAGGGTTCTGTCGTGTCCGTCGTTGTAAGCAAAAAACGATCCCGACGAACCGCTAACAATTGCAGGTATAGCAGTACAGCTTACTTGAATTCAGGCATTCAGCGTACAACTAAGCACTCGTTTTCGCAAGAAAAACCACAAAAACAAGCTTCAAAGTGATGAGCCAACATGATGGATGATAAGGGCTGCGGGCAAACAACGGAAACAGGCTCGGCGCGGTCCGTAAGATTAGATTGCAGCTGTTGCAAAGCTTATGCAGCTGCTTGAAAGAGGGTTGACGTCATTCGAAACCCTTCCAGCCTAGTAACTGCTTCGGTTCATTTTCTAGACTACCCCACTATGGGGTAGTCTAGTAGTGTATATCACACCGATCATAAAGCAGTAGTGAACATTGTTGTGAGGTAAATAATAATAAAGGCCGTGGTTAAAGTTACGTTGTAGTGTGTGAAATATACAGTGCGCCGCAGTCACCGTGAGGGTGGCGTAAGAAGCTTCGCTTTCCAACTACCTTCACAGGGTGGATTGGCGGGCAATTTTTTTTTGTTTTTTCGATTGTCTTTATGATTTCCTTATTCCACCAGATAATTGTTCGTTTTATCTGCTTTCTACCAGAATACCTTTGTTCTTTTTTTTTACTATTACTAATTTTGCTGCAATACCAGTCTACAGTTTTTTTTTTCTTCTTTTTCGCCGAATTCCTGCTTTGCGCTCACTGCTGCGTATTGGTGATTAAAATTTAACTCGCCGCGTTTGAGCCACTCCCAGCTCCTCTCCGTTTTATTCCACGGTTCGATCATATCCGCCAACCGATATTTGTGTTCATCTTTCTAGCAGATTCTAGCAAAATCCTTCCTCAGCTATCAGCGTATTACATAACTCTCAGCATGCAGTCGCCCGCTTGAGCAAGAAATGCAAATATTCTTCTTTTGGATTCAATATTGGAAGGGGGGGTAGCGCGAACGCAGTCCCCCACTACCAAAAATTGCATGCCCCATCTGCCCCAGTTTGGGGTAGTGGCAGGGGTCAGCACGGGCGCAGTGCAATGCCCGTGCCTCTCCATGGGGACACCGCCTCGTTGATCACGGTTATCCCGGCACCAGGTAAGTATGCTCGACTAAGGTCTTGCGCGGCCTCCACACTCCGTGGAGAACGCCATCTCGTTCCGGGTCGGGACGCGTTGCTAGACGAAAATTATTCCGTTCACTTAAGCAGTTTGGTCACTAGATTGGGAAAAGTAGGGATACTTATTGTCTCTCCCTCGGGCCTTTTATTGAGATTTACGAAGTGATGCATACAAGATTCAATAAATTGCATTGAGTGAACAAAAAGCAAATGATCTCCGACAACGTAAAGCTTCGCGTCGTCGACTGGTGGCGGAGCCACTTACGCCGCCGTCGTAGCTGCGACAACCCTACAACATGGGTCGGGCACGAACGTTGAGTACGCCGAGATCCGGACCACACGGCTAAATGGAAAAAAATTGTACAGTATAGCCCGGCAGATGCCTTATGACAAGTTGGAGCGAACAGCATGTCTCTACAGCGAAATATCGATGCAGCTACGCTGCGCAGTGCACGGCTTCTCGTTAAAAAGCATGAAAAGGGTACGAAATCCCAGCGTGGTTTATTCGAGCTATGGCGAACTGAAGTCGATGGGAGAATTCCTGCTGCAGAGAAAACACGGCAAGAGTTAATCCATTCTTGTCGACGGAATCCTTGGAGGATGGAAAGCTTTGTCACGGTCAGTTTTGATCAGAACACGCTGCGTTTTATTTCTGGCCTTGCATTTCACATCGCTTAGCGCATCGGTAAAGGACGATGTCGTCGCGAAGATTTGCTACCATGAAATTGGGTTCTGTAGGTATACAGGGCTGCGTAAGTGTGGCGAATTCGTCGTCTGTGATATTCTGTGGTGTTTTGCGTCTCCGGCATTTCCTGGTTCCACTCTGCAGCTAGATCACATAAATGACGATGTGGCAAAAACCATGCTCACAGGAAACCAAACTTTGACTAGAAATATCTTTAAAAAGTCCTGTCAATGCAGGGGCTTGATTAAGAGGGGGTGGCAGGAGTTTTCTTTGTTTTATTTACCATGGGCTCACAAATTAATTGATTTTCTGACAGATAAAGCAAATAAGTTTTTGCCTATATAAACATACTTCACTTTTCAAGGAAGCTGTTTTAAAAATGATATAACTTCGCACCTCATGAAAAATTTTAACAACTTTCTTATGCCTTTGGGAAAGCTTCAAGTCAAGGATTTCAAACACATTGCCAGCCTTTCATATATATTAAGTGCATTGCATGCTCATTGCAGTACGTAAGTTTGCTCAGCGTGGAGGCATATGCAACAAAGTGGGGGATTCTAGTGCAAGTTTGGAATGAAGTGTGGATTGGGATCACAGCCAGTGGGATTCTACAAATCCGAGTGTATTTGTAACAAAAATCTCGAACAAATGACTCCTTTACATGAAGCAGAATCATGTGCTCAACGTACGCGATTCATTGGAACGCAGAGAAAGATTGACTAGATATCAGACTTGTACGTAACAAGCATGCAGAATAGTGCCACGTAGTAATGATGATGAAGAAAGCAGCAGCAGTACTGTGAATGACAAAACTAGGTTTTTTATTGGGTGAACTTGTGCCCACAAAAATAGGCTACACTCAAAGAACAACGATAGCGGCGAACACAGTCAGCGGTTGTCGAAAATCTGATCAGCGGATCAAGCGCGTCGGTTTTTAAAGGGCCCCTAAACCACCCAGAGGTCGAAATGTAGTTGTGGTGTTGCAGTTGTGCACGAGTCTACAACGAACACGTAGCCGCGAGAATTTTTCAAAATGGTGCCGTAATAGCGGAGTTACACGCGTTTGATGATCGAAAAACGGCCCTCGCTCGTTTCGCTCTTTCCTTCACTACGGCTGGTCTCTCCTCCTCGCCGACTGCTGCTCCAAATGTCACGTGACATACGTCATCGCCAACGCGCTTCTCAAAACACTGCCTACTTCCGGTTAAGGCACGGGTAGCCATGCTAGCGGCACATATGCGGACGACGATACAGCCTCCAGTCTGCCGCGCGAGGGGTGTCCAAAGTAGACGACAGTTCGGCCGGCGCCCCGCCCGCTGCACGATCAACGGGCCAATCGACGACCGCGAAATTGCGCACCTCTGCCACCGGCAACGAAAACATCGGCTGCAGCTGAGTGCACGGCTACCGACGGGAGACGACCGGCTCGGCTGTGCTCGCATCGTAGCCGACGGCGCCGCTAATATCAGCGTATTTTACTTCTTTGTGTACAATTATTGCGAAGAGCGATAACAACGATAATAAAATATTGCGGCTTGTGAGCGTCGGTAATTTATTTCGAAGCGCCGTCCGCTTTAGCTTTGAAGGGAACCGGAAAAGGCCTAGCGACGATATCGGCGCCGTCGATCGAGCGATCAGCCGCGGTGAGGTTGCCGCACAAATGAGTCCCGATCTCATCCTCTCTACGTACGGCAAGGAAATCTCGTCGCTCGCGAGCAAAGCCGCTGTCGAACGGCGGCCCGCGAATGTCAAACGGCGTGCGGCGAGTTAGCGTGCCGGTAACGTGGACGTGAACTCGGCGCTTCTCGGCTACCCGCTGTTGCTGCGGTGCCGGCGCGTGTTATGCGAAGCGTGCCGCTTAGACCCTGTGTTGCGCGCCACGTCTGGAAAGGCCAACACTGTCGCACTCTGTTCGCGCAGCTAATGAGACCGCTAAGTATGACTGTTTTGGAACACGAGCGATTTGGCACTTGCGTTGCGGCCTGTAATTACCGATGCGCAAGCGCGCACAAGCGAGCAACACGGCTAGGACGAGCAGGGAGCGCGCGTACCTGCTAGCAGGCTAACCGGAAGTCGTAGGTTCTTGTTCGACCAATGGACATCGTTTCCGCCGTTGACATCCCCAGATTCCCCCTGCTGACATCATGACGACCGCTGGGGTATACCGGAAAGGCGAGGGGAGGAGGACGGCATTGTTTTTTTTTGGTTTTGTGGCGCGCCCGCAGCGCGTAGCGCTGTAGCGTTTGGCATCGTTGATCGTAACGGCATTCTGAACTCGATGCGCCTGTTTACTTGCAATGTTCAAAAAATATCTGAGGTGGTTTAGGGGCCCTTTAAAAAAGATTCATCGAAGGTTCCAGAGTAATCGGCGATGCCCGCGCGTGTCTTGCAGAAAGTACCACACATATCACGTCGCGCATACTTGCAATCAGATTACACAAGGTTCGGTGACAACGGACCGCGGATAGAACCATCGATAACGTTCGAGAAACGTCCGATACATGCAGGCGCGTTCTCCACTGAGCGATAACATTTATTGAACGGTTAAACGCAGTCACACGATAAACAAGTACACGTGTCAATAGTAAGGAATCTTAATTAGCTCCAAAAACATGACCACAGAAAGGGAAGAACATAAAGACGGGACGAGCGGCTTCCTGTCTTCAAAATATCCTTCCCTTTCTGTGATCGTGTTTTTGGAGCTGAATTCATTGCACAGAAGGAAGGAAAGAAATCATTTGCGGCTCATACCGGGGCCGCAAATTTCAGCTTCGCTGCTGTATACCGTCTGTACGGGGAAGGGGGTGCATGGGCGTTTTTTTTTTGTTTTTTTTTTCGATTGCCTTTATGATTTGGTTATTCCACCAGATAAGTGTTCTTTTTATCTGCTTTCTACCATAATACCTTTCTTCTTTTTTTTATACTTTTTCGCCGAATTCCTGCTCTGCGCTCGCTGCTGTTTATTGGTGATTAAAATTTAACTCGAAGCTTTTGAGCGACTCCCAGCTCGTCTCGGTTTTATTCCACGGTTCGATCATATCCGCCAACCGAGATTTGTGCTAATCACTCTAGAAGATTCTAGAGCGGAGCCACTTACCCAACCGTCGTAACTGCGGCAACATGCGACGTTTAAGTACGTCGCGATCCGGACCGCACGGCTACATTAAAAAACTGGACAATATAACAACGCCCGACAGATGCCTTAGGACAGGTTTGAGCGAACAGCACGTTTCTACAGTGAAATCTCGACACAGCTACTTTTTCTTTACTTTTTGCATTGCACGGCTTGTCATTAAAAAAAAAAAATGTCGCAGTTTCACCCGAAAGGCGAAGCATGAATTGCGATAGCAAATTAGTAGAGATCTATACGAAGTAAGGATAGTAGTTTTATCAGCTGTATAAACTTGGACATGTAGCAGCACCAACAACGCGCAGACCTGTTGTCGATGCTGTCGGCGTTTTGCCCGAGTTCACACCGAACGCGCGTGGCGTTGGTCACTATTGGCGGTTAAAGTCCCTATATAAGAAAAGTACCGCCATCTACTCTTTCCTCCGCCGCCTCCTCTCCTAAAGCTCTTGCTTTTTTCTTTACTTTTCGCTTGCGAAAGCCAAGTTGACGGTGGCGCACCTAGAAAGTCATGGAGGTAAAAAATACTAGGAGGGAGCGTCACGTGATTCCGCTAGCCTCGGCAAGCCAACCTCCTCTGAAGTCACCCCTCCCTCTCTCAGGGGCCCCGTGCGCGGTGCCTTATGGGGCGGAAAAGGCCCACAAGGTTGCCGGAACATTCGTGATTGTTTGGTACGTGGTAACTTTTAGGGCGCCTTCCGTCACTGGCTTGGAGGCCCGTATGCGGGTGGTGGTTTTCTGCTACTGCGCGCGTCGTTCTTCGCTTCAAATGCGATGCCTTTAAACGTGGAGCAAGACTGGGGCGTCTGACTCATGAAGACAGAAAATTTTCAAGGCGTCACTTGCGCTTACCACCGCGGTTAGTGGAGTTGCCAGCGCTCGTGGCTCGAAACCCGTCCAGACGCCCGAGTGTGGTCTATTTTTCCTACGTACTCAAGTTTCGTCAAATCAGCCGTTGTGCACCTTAAGCTGTGGTGCGTATTATCTTGCTAATTTTTCGTCCCGCTGTCTTGCACCTAGAAAGAAACGAGATTTCTTGAGGACACTTTTTTTTGTCGCATTTTCGCTTAATAAAAGGCTGGTGTGCGTGTTTTATTTTGAGAGAAATAATTTTTGTCACGCTGTCTTGCACCTAGGAAGAAACGAGATGTTTTGAAGGACACTTTTTTTGTCGTATTTTCGCTTAATAAAAGGCTCTGGTGGGCGTGTTTCATTTTGAGAGAAATAAATAGCATTAGCCGGCATTCTAAACGCCGAAGTAATCGCCGTTTATTCAGATTTACGTGTACTATTTTGCAAGGTTCTGTGGTGCGACGACGCTGTTGAGACGCGCCTCGGGGATCAATTTTCGTTATATAATAAAGCAAATGGACGGGATTTGTGCATTATCTAGAGTTTATTCAGCTGTTTCCGAATGCGAGTATAGCCCCACAGCATAATTATGTCCTAGAATCAAACACAGCCAGGGGGACCCTTTCTTCCTCTGCTAGTGTGAATTAAACGGCATGAAAACTGAATACATAGCGGCAAGGGAAAAATGGCAGCATTCATTTGCACTTGTGAATTCATTGTGTTGCTGGTGTACTTGCACTATGGAAAGCACATTTTTATGACAACAGTAAGTGTTTCATTCTTTATTCAGTGCTTATTGCACCTATAGAAGCCAGAAGATTTCACACAAATACAGAAGGAAGCCACATTTATAATTTAAATGAAGTACATTGCAAAGGTAATACACAAAAGAAAATTATAAACAGCAAGTAGGAAAACTTATTGTGCCACGGCTCTTCGGTATCAGTATTAGCATACTTGTATGCCACAGGGCATTTGTATAATAATGTTATACAAAGTAAGCTATATCACACGTAGTATTGATACCTTTAATAAAACTGGACAATGGGATCATCTGTCCTTGAATGTAGCTGCAGTTTTGCTTACAATGCCTTGTATGCAACGCCTTCAATACAGTGCTATAATTGTATAATATTTATATCTGCGTTGTCCTCACAAATATCGAAAGGCTTCGGTGATTGTGCTTGTCAGAAAAGTAAGCAATACATATGCAGAAATTAAAAAAAGAGTGGTAGTTCACAAAGTCAAAGTTGAAAAAATTGATGTGAGGTCAGACCCACAAAGTAAGTATGTCAACATTAAAATACAATGCATTTTGCTGCAAGTAAAATGTACAACAAAGCTTATGTTGTATCACATACCTACAAAAAAGTTAGCACCGTCGAAGCTGAGCCAACACACCGCAATTAGGACACGATGGCTCTATTACGTTGTGAACCTCAAATGAATGAATATTTCACGGTATTTAAAACACTCATTGAGTGGTATACACCAAATGTTTGTGGTTACAGTGAATCTAGCATCATAAAAGGCTATTGTAAAGCAAGTGAACAGAGTGAGCACATTAAATTATTTAAATAGTACCACCAACGGTATTCCAGGTGGCAGTGGCAAATTTCCACAAAAGTCAGGTAAAAGACATACAGGATAAACATTAAAAAAACATTGTCATCCTCAAGCGTATACCTAGCTCACACATAATCCATTGAGAGCATTCACAGCATGTCCATATTATCACACAGTTTGCTCTAGTGAAAGGTAGGCCAGCTAACCTACCGTCATTGTCCACACTGTTTAGCTTGGGCTGAACAGAACAATTGTTTAAGCATGATTTGCATGCAGGCGATTCAAGCTACAGCATTCAACAAGACAACAAACATGTACTTGCAGAATTTACAATAAGGTATCACATTTTCCCTCTATAAAAGTTTGAAATCTGCATACAACGCTCTTGAACAATATATGCACTTTACAAAGTCACTCAAAAAACAAATAAATGCCTTAACATAAAACCTGGCGGGACAGCTGAAGTTGATGGATAAAGGAATTAATTGTGTGGGCCATCATGAACATAATTCACCCACGAGAAAACTTGTGTAGCAATTCTTCCAGTACTGCGAGCCGCAGGCACCCAAGCTCAGACACATTGCCTGGGTCAGCAGAGTAACCATGATCGTGTAAAATTGCTTCTGTGAGTGGTTCACTGGCTGCAGGGCTTCTCTGAGGGGCAGTGAGGTTAATTACATCGATGGAGTATGTTTTTTTCAGAGGAGCGTACAAAGAGAATTTCGATGTGTTCCAATAGAAAGCAATTTCCGCCATCAATGTCCTTGACCTCATTACGAACTATCAGACGCCTCAATGCTGCTGCAAACTGCTTTGCTGTTGGCTTGTCAATGCAGCCCCCCAAATGATTTTATTGCAGCAAAAAAGTAACTCAAGGTGGTCCTGACTGAGCTTGGAAGTCGGAAGATATGCCAATAGGCCATTTTCTGTAACCAAGTGGTTGTATGGACGGTTGTCTAAGCACACCACAAAGCAAATGAAGCCTGTCGTTTGGTTGGTCCCTGTCATTAGTTTACCAGCTGCAGACTCCCTAAGCGAGCAAAAGTAGGCCATAAGTTCTTTGACATACGCAGTGACAGGAGCCACATTTTCAGGACACAGCGGTCCTTTCTATTCTTCTTGCCTTAGATGTCTTGAATTTAAAGTGTCAAATGCATTGTTGACATGTCTGATAAACTCTTCTGTTGGCAAGGAATTTGAAAATTTTGAATTTTTTTGAGCTCTGCAGTCACCAAGAGCATCTGCTACCGATTGACTAAACGTTTGAGCCAACAATGAGACTTTCATGGGCTGGCTTTTCCAGGTAATATGTGCTTGTCTAAGTTTGTTTGCCAAATGTAGGCCCTCTGTGTACTGGATTTCATGCAGCTAATCAATGTGTTTCAACAATATGAACTGTTTGTTTGTATCACAATAGCCTTTTTATCAAACAATGTGTGATGCAGTAGCTTCAACATGTGACAGGGATCCAACATGGCAAAGAAAAGCTTTTTTTGTCACTCGATGTGGAAAAGAAGCATCCAGCTCAGTCAGGTCCATCTTGCAGCCAAGGCTGTGCAGCAATGACAAATTCGCTGCAGCGCCATCGCAGGTCAAACTCACAATGTGTGCACCTTTTTCGTGAGTGAAGCTAGCAGCTTGCAGCACCAAATTGCGCCTCTGCTCACCACCAAGGCCATGCACTAGAAAGTAGCCAATCGGCAGCTTCCATCTGCCATTGATTGCAACAAGCATTAAAACAAATGCATCTTAGGCAACTGGAAAGCTGTCATCATTGACATCAATGCCCATGTCAACATATCCATGGAAGCTTTTCCCATCCCACACTACTTCTTTGAATGGCCATCTCATCCACAACCAGATTGCATAATGTGGAGAGCCGTGCTGTACCTTGATAGCCAATGCAGTCATTGCCTCTTTTGAAAAGTCAGCAGCCCTATCAATGGATTGATATCATTTACACAGTGTCTTTGGATGCGGGAGGCATGTGTTGAAAACAGCTCGTATCTGTATGGTCTAGGGGAATAAAAATGCAAAGTCAGTGCAAATGGCCTGAGCTCTGGCGAGTAAGCGGGTGACATTGCTGGCACCAGACTTATGTGGCAGTTGACGCATGAGCAAGTCTTTTTTTGCCCCACCAAGACTCTGCAATATGGCGACATCCTCATTTCCTAGAATGCGATTGTCAGATAAATCTTCTATGACATTTTCGAGATGAGCAACCTTTTGAAAAAGCTGTTGATGGGATTGCCGTAGAGTCTTCATCTTCTTCTTGGTCGCAGTTTGTAATTGTGTAACGCCATACTTCATGCCTCAGAAAGGCCGTTTCAGGTGCGTCTTCTGCTGGCTGTGGCTGCAAAATATCACGCGCTGTAACAGGTGCATGAGTGACCAACATGACACAAAGCACGTACGCAGAACAAATTAATTGTTGTGGCATACACTCTTGTGCAAGCTATGAAGAATATAATGCTTAATTTTAGGTCATTGCATGCATTGCTCACGACGGTTTCCGTTAACACTTTTGTGAACTTAAAAATTGTGGGGGCATAAAACTGCCATCCACACGAGCTTGCTAGTGCCACTTAATTTTGTTTGTTTATTTATTTGCTAAATACTGCAGGCCCATCTGGGCCCAGGCAGGAAAGGTAGAAGTACAAAACAACTAACACAGAAGAGGCCAATGTAGCATAGTTCAATGAGAGATGTTTTACAGAAGCCTTTTAGTTTGAGTGGGCAAAATATACTGAGCTCATATATCACGGCTCATTGTGACCGATCGAACATATAAAGAGCATAGAAAATTGTGAAAAACCTGTTGGTCTTCTAGTTATTGTGTCATTTGAATGGAAAAGAAAAATTGAAAAAGGATTATTGGCTGATAATTGGTGTTTAATGCAAACCCTGAGAAAACTTGATGCTGTTATGTTCCCGTGGATGTAGCTGCTTCACTTTAAGGTTGACTCATTGCTGTGGCATCGTCCTTTGCAAGCGTCTGCAGTTAAAGAATAACCCACCAGATATTTTTAAGGTCCAACAATAACAATTGCTGTGGAATGCATTTACACAACCTTTGCAGAGTCATGCAAAAGACCTCGCATGATCTGTGCATGCTTTCCCTACACACCGCATCCCCTTGTGTAGAAAACTATCTTTGATCTAAGTGTGCTTGTAAAATACACATACAGCTAATTGAATCTCGGGGGAAATGGAGCAGTAGTAACTTTGCAGTGCATGTTTCACACAAAAATATCAAAGATATAGCTGTAACACATACATAATGTAATGTAATGCCCCCTCTGTAATGCCTCCAGGCCTTCAGGGTACTACTAATAAATGAATGAAAATGATGTTCACTCCTGTAATTTAAAGTAAAACTGTTATTTCATCTCAACTGTCATTTACCTGTTGTTTAAAATATGTCAACCAACATCATATCTTCTGAAAAAAAAAGAAAATGATATTTAGCCTCAACATGGGGAGTGATTGAACTTTGCAACATGATGTTTGAACTTTGCACTCACAAGCCGAGTTAGTACGAGCAGAATATTCTCTACAAAATTATTGTTCTTGGCGACTATTGCAAAACTTGGTATGTTATATGAAGACTAATCTTTCATGGTTTCTTCAATTAATTAGTTCTATTGCAATTTTGATTGTTTTCAGCCACAAGAAATACATACAAAATTCAGTCAATAATAATTTTTATAGCAGGAGATGTAATTCTTCGACAATAAATAGTTTCACATCGTAACTTTTTAGGAGTGTACGCTAGCTGATAAAAGTACTTTAAAGAGAAATAAATGTTTAACACTTAGTGGGAATTATGACAAAGTTGAAAAAAAAATGGCTTGAATAGTATTGCACCACTATTTGTCAGTTATAATTCACACGAGCACGTAGTCACTAACGATCGCGAATATTGCTGTTCCATTTTCATAAATAAAAGAAACGTTCATTGTGCTTACCTATGGAAGGACAGGCCATCGCGCCGATTTTCTGTTCGATTAGGGCATCTTGGCACAAAACACTTCATCACGCAGGTGCGCCTACTGCTGACGGGAGCTCTCGCCGGTACTTCTGCTAAGAGGCCGAAGACTTTGAGCAGATCTCGAGCAACAGTGTCGACCCAAATATCAGTGGGACGGTTGGCTTTGGGAGCGGACGGTAATACCACAAATGAGGCAGTGCAGGGTGACATGGTTTGGGCCTCTTTTGAAGTCAGAGAAGCACCGAGCAAAATTAGTTTTGAAGAAAGGCTCGGGAACACGGATGAAAATAAATAGGGGGCTAAAGTGCACAAGTATCTCTACATGAAAAGCGTGGACACAGAATGGAGGAAAAGGTCACGGAAGTTGGCAACCAAGTACAGGATAATCGAAACTGTAAATAGACAACCAGGAGTCATCAGAAAGAAAGTGAGAGAAATAGCGACCGTAAATTGGATGCAAAGAATGGAAGAAAAAAGGACAATGGAGATTTACAAGAATGAGAAGAAAGAAATTATATGGGAAAATCTGTACGATAACACAAAGGGCAGTGCCTTGTTATTTGAGGCTCGAGCCGGTTGCCTAAGGACTAAAACATACTGGAGCAAATATTCGGAAATAGATGAGGCATGTGTATGCTGCAGTAAAGATCCAGAGAGCACTCAGCACATCCTAATGGAATGCGACGGGATCCACCCAGCCAGAACCGTAGGTAACGTGCAACTCCCAGAAGCGCTTGGGTTTAAAGTGGAAGGAAACATCAACAGATCAGCCGTAGAGATAAGCAAGAGACGATTAGAAACTGGTGGAAAAAAAGCTGACCGATCTGTTCTCTTAAAGACGACCTGATCTCTTAAAATCATAGGTAGTGGTACAAGGTAAAATTTTGAGAAAGAAAAAAGAATAATGAGAGGTATACAAAAATGCTAGATAAAGCACATGTATAGTATACCTGATTAAATCAAGCAGGCTAGGTGACTATTTGTCGCCGCCCCGTTTCAAAGGGGATGCCAATAAACCACCACCACCACCACCACCACCACCACCACCACCACCACCACCACCACCACCACCAACACCACCACCACCATCATCATCATCATCACCACCACCACCACCACCATCATCATCATCATCATCATCATCATCATCATCATCATCATCATCATCATCATCATCATCATCATCATCATCATCATCATCATCATCATCATCATCCAAATTCCTGGTAATGGTTGGTATTGTGTATTGTAATGTCTATATCGGGGAGGTGCGTCATTTGGGAGCGTGTCTTATGCTGTGTGAATGTGTGCGTAACGGTACCAGGAACACTCCGGCATGTCATGGTACCCATCGTGTGGGCGGCGCTGGAGATGCGCCTCATGCCGGGGTAAATGGTGAAGGCTGCCACCAGCCTAGCACCAGTGTGTGTCATGTGGATGAACGTAGTCGTTCGCAAGACCGACCCAGCATCGCATGGCACCGATCGTGTGGGCGGCACTCGAGATGAGCCTTATCGCTGTGGCCTGGGTCCAAGGCCGGAACCGACTCGTGTTTCGAAAAAGTTTATTTCAACAAAAGACGATACGAACACTGAGTCACAATGACGGCACAATTCCACTAGGACGATAATATATACAACGTACGGAGCACTGTATATACACGGCACGTTTTTGTAGAAATGTCCGAGTCCACACGAACATATAACCACATACGGGCCCACGGAAACGCACAGTTACACGTGAACTAATTGTCACATTATATACAATGATGTTGAATATGTACAGTGTACAAAATGGTTATTTACAATGATAATGTGACAGAGGCACTTTGCATAAATTTGTAGTGATGCTATGTGATGTGTATTTACAAAAAAATGATCACCCATACAAGATCACGCGCACACAGAAATCACGGGCGCGTATACCCATTATGTATAATCAGTGAACACTTTTGATGGCCGGGCTACAAGAACCAGGCTGGTCGGAAATTAAGCCATACGCGTCCATCAGCCACCGACAGGAAACGGCATGACCACTGCCGAAGGAATTCCTCTTTCCCAAGGAAGAACAACTCCTCTGACAAAAACGACAGTAATTCTGAGTAGAGCCTCTCCAAAAGTGGAAACAGAGCGCGGTGGTCCCACGGCAACTGCTTCGCAGTGGTTACGGCATAAACAAAATGCCCCCGCTGCAATTAAAAGTACCCGCCGTGGTTGCTCAGTGGTTATGGTGTTGGGCTGCTGAGCACGAGGTCGCGGGATTGAATCCCGGCCACGGCGGCCGCATTTCGATGGGGGCGAAATGCGAAAACACCCGTGTACTTAGATTTAGGTGCACGTTAAAGAACCCCAGGTGGTCCAAATTTCCGGAGTCCCCCACTACGGCGTACCTCATAATCAGAACTGGTTTTGGCACGTAAAACCCCATAATTTAATTTTTTTTGCAATTAAAAGTCGCGCGAAGTGGCCGCGTGAGCAAAGACCAGATGTAATAAAGCGGTTAACTCCAAGGCCACGGAAACCAGCATGCACGGCCCTCCAAAATACCCTTAGCAACGACGCATTGCAACAGCCCATGCTTGTTGGATTCTTGAAGGGGGCAATTGGGACACAACGAAGATGGGACCATACCCCACCGCTCTAATCTGTCGCGTGTTGGGAGCACTTGCCTCCCTAGACGCCACATGAAGTCGCGTAGATGGCTCGTACACAAAGGGAAGTTTATTGGACATCTCAACTGTGCTCAAGTACTCAAGCACACAGGTACTACATTACATGAATAACATAGGATACAGAGAATACACAATACGGGGAAGCTTACAAAGACATATTTGGAAAATATAAATTTTATACAATGACTAGGATGGGGTAACAGAGTAATAGAACACATAAAACTTCGTGTTCGGAATTAATACGGAACAATTGGATAGTGTAGAGTGCCTTTTTGGACGTAAAAGAATCTAGTGTGCCACCACCTGAGGAATTCTTCCTCACCACCCTCTTCCAATACCTCAATGAGATATTTCCACACTAGTTGTCTTATTTTTTGCAGTGCCGGATAGGCAGCCTTGACAGGTTGTCGACGCACTTCCGCCAGGCTTCTCCTTTTCCAAATAACAAACATGGTGCAAATGTAAACTAAGTGCTCAAAGGTACTCATTCGTTTCACCCTTTCTAGGTCATGAATGTGGAACGTCCTCTTAACTAATTTCCATATTATTTTTGCCGGTGGGCATTCGAATAGAGCGTGCTGTGCTGTTTCATCAGATTTGCAATTGGGGCAGCGCTTATTCGGGACAATGCCCATCTTGTGAAGGCGGTCCCTTGTTGGAAGCACTTTCCATCGGCGTTTCCAGTCAAAGTCCTGTACTTCCTTGGGAAGAGGATATTGTGTCCAATGCTTCCAGGGTTTCCGATTAGTCTTCAACTTTTCTTCAATGCTAAGTTGTTTAGTCGTTATCTCCTCAATAATACTAGATACTGAGGATTCAGTGACCTGTGCGTCTGGACACTCAGCGAGAATCATTTTTAGGGTCAAAGCTGCCTTACGGTAAAAACATGCCGGTTTTTCAGAGAGCGGGCCTGTACTGTGTTTTCCTGTTAGGAACTCATAATATGTACTTGACATATATGTCAAGAGAATACTTCCTACATAGTCTGGAAGTTTAGAGAGTGATATCACTGTTTTTAACGCCAAAAATTTTCCTGAATTGGTAATGTGAGGTAGACTTAGACCTCCAGCTCTTGATGGTAACTGGAGGAGGTGCCTCTTTATCGGTGGTGGTGCGTTCCCCCAAAGGAAGGAGTTTATTAGCTTATTTAGCTGAGCTGCGACCTTGTTGGGCAAGATTCCAACTCTAGAAGCATAATGTGCATATGCGCAAACTTTTGTTTTAACTGCTAGAGCCTTAGATCGTAGAGACATCTCAGTGTATTGAAGCAATTCTATAGCTGTGCTTGCTTTCTGAATAGCTAACTGCCATGTGGGATATGCCACACCATCACCATTAAAGAAAACACCTAGTATTTTAACAGTTTGCACAATTGTAATGGCACCTAGGGCTTGTGAGGGAAACGGACCAAAAAGTAAACATTTATTTTTCTGTTCGTTTATAAGCGCTCCTGATAGTGCTGCATATTCCTCAAAGATTCTTCTGAAGTAGTAAAGGCTGCTTTCGTCACGAAGGAATAGCGATATATCATCTGCATATGCAGACACTCGTGCTTCTTCCTGGCCTGTCATAGGAAAACCTCTTATTTGTTTGCTAGCTATTATTTTCCTTATTAGTGGTTCCAATGAAATGATAAAAAGAACCGGTCCAAGTGGGCAACCCTGACGGACCCCTTTATAGATGTTGAAGTTCGGCGTGATGCTTCCGTTGACGATTATGTCACTTGATAGATTACTATAAAGAAGCTGAATGGAACGAATGAAGTCTGGTGGCAATTTCAGTAGTTCAAGGATTTGAAAGAGGTACCTGTGTCGAACTCTGTCAAATGCTTTTTCTTGGTCTAATGAAATGAACGCTCCGCCGATGCGTTTGAGCTGAGCATATTCAAAGACATCTCTGATTAGCGTATGATTGGCAAAAATGGAACGTCCAGGGACAGCACAGGCTTGGCAGGGGGAGATTATGATCGGTAAAACTGGGCTCAGTCTAGAGTGAACAATGGTTGCTACCAGCTCATAATCTGTATTCAACAGGGTTATTTGACGCCACGATTTTGGACTACTCGGAGGAGATCCCTCCTTTAGAATGAGAGCGATTCGGCCTCTCCCGAACGACGCAGGTTTCATTCCTTCTTCGAAGAACATTTTGATCATCAAGAATAAGGATTCGCCAATTGTGTCAAAAAATGTGGAGTAGAACTTAGTGGTCAAACCGTCGCAGCCAGGGGCAGTTGTTTGACTCATTTCTTTTAAACAGTGCTTAACCTCATCAATAGTGACACCTCCATGCAAGTCAGAGAGTGACTCAACGTCTGGTTCTGGTAGGTCGTTACATAAATCTATTACTCTCTGTGTCCAGTCATCAGAATCATCCGGATCATCTGCCTCAAATTGCCTCTTGAAGTGATTGTAAATCACTGACGCAATTTCTCCTGGGTCAGATGTGGTGCTTCCGTTTGCTAGTTCGATTTCGGATATTCTCATTCTTCCATTTCCGACACATGTAGGGTGATTAACGATCGTGTCTTGCAATTGGTGGTCTCTTGTTTTCCTGCTTGTTTTTTCCTGCACCAGTCTGTTGTACTTAAATTGCAACGTTTCCAAGTATTCATTTGTGCAGGCAGTCAATGAGTCTGCCCATCGGATTATTTGAATTCTACGGAGTAACTCATTAAGTTTTGCAGAAATCCTCCGGTGTCTTGCCTTTCCTTCTTCCTGTAGAATTTGCTTCCATGTGGCCTTCAAGGCATCCCAGCTGGCTGGAGTCATCTCGGAAATGCCTTCTACAGTACGTGAAAGGGCGTTCTGTATGTTCTGGATACTTTCTTCATCCTGTAGAAGCGCATTGTCCAGCCTCCAACTTTGATCTATATGAATTCGGCCTGGATGTCCATGCATCGAGATCACTACCGGGCAATGATCCGATCTACCCTTTAGGAGGTCGGGCAGAGGCACAACCTCGCATGACAGTAGCGAGGATAAGAATAAATCAGGAAGGTAGACTCTGCCAATTCTACTTGCTGTTCGTGATCCTATTCGAGTCGGTCCAAAGAGGTCTTTGTGGAGGAACACCCATGCATCAGATAGAAGGAGGTGCTTTAATATTTTCTCAAGTTCTCTTGCATAATAAGTGGAGCAGCCCTGACCAGGACCCCTCACATCTCTGTTCGAGTCAATAATGCAGTTGAAGTCTCCTAAAATAACATGGGGAATAGGCTCAAGTAGACAAGGGTGCAGGTCTTTGTAGAAATTATTAGTGTTTGAACGAGTTACAGGTGCATAAATGTTCACGAAGCGAGTTTTTCTACCGTCAATATAGAGGTCTATCATGAGCGTACGACCGCTGGCACCAAATACACAGTGAGCTTTTCCCTAAACCTTCCTGATACAAAGATTATCCCCACACCACAAGCTCTTGAATGAGTTAACGAAAAGAAGGCAGTAACGTTAAAATCTTGCTGAAAATTAGTAACCTCCAATGGAGTTCTGAAATTGGTTTCCTGAATGAACAGGACGTCCAAGCCGAGGTGTCTCGCGAAACTGAGAATCAATTCCTGCTTTTTTTTCTCCCTAAAGCCTCTTACATTAAAAGTTGCAAATTTTAAGATACCCATTTAAGCGTCATGGTGAGGGGTGGGGAAGTACACATTAGTGTGTACACTTGGAGTTAGGGAGACTACTCCTGCATGTCGCCATCACTAGATGATGACGGTTCAGTAGGTATCGGAGAATGCTTCCGTGGTTTCTTTGAATTTTTGCGACCAGTCACGTCGCTGTCAGTGCCGGTTTCTGGCTTTGAGTGTACAGTGTTTTGGCTCGTACAGTGTTATCGCCATCATCAGGCAGTGGAGCACGGTGATTCACTCTTCAGCCGTACGCCCTTTATAGACTGGCTCAGCTCATGTATTTGATGGTGTGCTCCGAGTCTGTGCATGCATTTGTGCTGCCGGGTTCTTGAGATGCTTCGCTCGTTCCACGGCTGCGCTCGCGCGCTCACGTTCGGTTGCATGCACGTGATGGTATAATCACTTCTTCCTTCTCCTGAACGCACACCACTGTGCGCGAAGAACTGATATTTGGAAGTTTTCTATAGAATTACACCATTTCTTATCCCATGCCCTTTCGTCGTTTAATTGTGACAGTTTTTGTTCATTTCCCTGCATCAGTATATTCATATCTCCAGTTGTTCTTGATGTAATAAAATAAAGATTTATTTATTTATTTATTGAGTGACGGAAAGCTTATGGGCAGCTGTATCTGCCACCACATCATTGCCGGAAATCACTGAATTTTATAAAATGATTTTTCTTGTCGTCTGAGACGCTCTACATTTACCAGGGAATACGATATATATACTATTCGGCATCATCTGGACACTGACTGTGCCGTATCATCGCGTGCGCACGCGCCGGAACACGATACGCCCTGTACGTGACTCGCTTATATCGGTGTCGAACGTTCACTGCTGTTTCCTAAAGGCACCCGATGAGCGGCAAAGGGGCGTAATTTGACGCTTCGCCAGCCTAAGCCTTTTCTGCGTGACTTGATCCGCTCTCGCGCGCGTGCGGGCGCACACGCAGAGGTTCCTTTTTCCTGGAAAACGTAAACACATTGCGCACGCAGGCGCATTTCAGCACGCAGTTGCCTATAGCTGCATATTTAGCTGCTCGTGCTTCTATAGTGATCCTATACTGCTCGTGATTTTATATAGGAGGTATAGAATGAAGGTAGTACAAGTCTACGCCCCAGCCTCCAGTCACGATGATGAAGAAATAGAACAGTTTTTTGAAGATGTTGAATTAGCGATGAGGAATGCGCAAACTCAGTATACTGTTGTCATGGGCGACTTCAATGCAAAAGTGGGGAAAAAGCAGGCTGGTGAACAAGGATTTGGCACCTACGACATCGCGGCCGAATTTCGATGGGGGCGAAATGCGAAAACACCCGTGTACTTAGATTTGGGTGCAGGTTAAAAAACCCCAGGTGGTCCAAATTTCCGGAGTCCCCCACTACGGCGTGCCTCATAATCAGATCAGGGTTTTGGCACGTAAAACCCCATAATTAATTATTAACTACGGCATCGATTCTAGGAACGCTAGAGGAGACATGTTGGTAGAATTCGTGGAAAGGAATAGGATCCGAATAATGAACCCCTTCAGGAAGCGTAGCAACATGAAGTGGACCTGGAAAAGCCCTAATGGAGAAACAAGGAATGAAATAGATTTCATACTCTCTGCCAATCCCAGCATAGTGCAGGATGTAGAAGTGTTAGGTAGGGTAAAGTGCAGTGACCATAGGTTAGTCAGGTCTAGGATTTCTCTCAATTTGAAGAGGGAACGAATAAAATTAGTCAAGAAGAAACAGGCCAACCTAGACGAAGTAAGGGTAAAAGCAGACCAATTCAGGCTGGTGCTCGCAAACAAATATGCAGCTTTATAACAGGAAGATAAAGACAACATACAGGTAATGAATGAAACTGTAACTAGGCTGATCTCTGAAGCAGCAATTGAAGTGGGAGGTAAGGTACCAAGGCAACCAGTAGGTAAGCTCTCCCAAGTAACAAAAACCTAATAAAAAACGACAAAGCATGAAAGTGTCAAACTCAAGAAGTCAGATAGAATTCGCTCAGCTGTCAAAACTGATCAACAAGTAGAAAGTAAGGGATATTCGAAATTATAACGTGGGGAAGATTGAGGAAGCCATAAAATATGGACGCAGCATCAAATCAGTGAGAAGAAAACTTGGCATGGGACAAGGCAAGATGTATGCACTGGAAGATAAGCAGGGTAATATCATCAGCAATTTGGATGACATAGTATAAACAGCGGAAGACTTTTATACTGACCTATACAGTACCCAGAGCAGCCAAGCTACTTTCGTTCGAAGTAGTGATGAACAGGATACAGAGGCTCCTCCTACAACTAGAGATTAATTTAGAAGGGCCTTGAAAGACATGACCAAGGGAAAAGCTGCTGAAAAAGATGTAACAGTCGATTTAATCAAGGATGGAGGAGATATCATACTTGAAAAGCTTGCGGCCCTTTACACGCAATGTCTCACGACTTCAAGTGTACCAGAGAGCTGGAAGAACGCCAACCTTATACTAATCTATAAGAAGGGAGACGTTAAAGAATTGAAGAATTATAGACCCATTAGCTTGCTTTCAGTATTATATAAAATATTCACCAAGATAAGTTCCAATAGAATCAGGGCAACACTTGACTTCAGTCAACCAAGAAAACAGGCTGGCATCACGAAGGGATATTCTAAAATCAATAAAATTCATGTCATCAATCAGGTAATCGAGAAATATGCGGTGTGCAGTCAACCTCTCTATATGGCTTTAATGGATTATGAAAAATTATTTGATTCAGTAGAGATACCAGCAGTCATAGATGCATTGCGTAATCAAGGAGTACAGAAGGCATACGTAAATATCTTGGCAAATATCTGCAACTATTTCACAGCTACCTTGGTTCCCCACAAGAAAAGTAGAAAGTTACCTAACAAAAAAGGGGTCAGGCAAGGAGACTAAATCTCTCCAATTCTATTCACTGCATGCTTAGAAGAAGTATTCACGCTCTTAGACTGGGAAGACTTAGGAGTGAGGATCAACGGCGAATATCTTAGCAACCTGCGGTTTGCAGATGACATTGTCCAATTCAGCAACAATGGGGATGAATTGCAACAAATGATCGAGGACTTGATCCGAGAAAGTGTAAGAGTGGGGTTGAAGATTAATATGTATAAGAGAAAGATAATGTTCAATAGCCTGCAAGGGAACAAGAATTCCGGATCGCCAGTCAGCCTCTAGAGTCTATAAAGGAGTACGTTTATCTAGGTAAATTACTCGCAGGGGACCCTGATCAGGAGAAGGAAATTTACAGAAGAATAAAATTGGGTTGGAGTGCATACGGCAGGCATTGCCAACTCCACACTGGGAGCTTACCACTGTCGTTGAAAATAAAGTGTACAATCATTGCATTCTACCAGTGCTAACATATGGGGCAGAATCTTGGAGGTTAACAAAGAAGCGCGAGAACAAGTTAAGGACCGCTCAAAGAGCGATGGAACGAACAATGTTAGGCCTAACGTCAAGAGACAGGAAAAGAGCGGTGTGGATCAGAGAGCAAACGGGGATAGCCGATATTCTAATTGACATTAAGAGAAAAAAGTGGAGCTGGGCAGGCCATGCAATGCGTAGGATTGATAACCGGTGGGCCAATAGAGTTGCAGAATGGATACCAAGAGAAGGGAAGCGCAGTCGAGGACGACAGAAAATTAGGCGGGGTAATGAAGTTAGGAATTTCCAGGCGCAAGTTGGAATCAGCTAGCGCAAGACAAGGGTAATGGAGATCGGAGGGAGATGCCTTCGTCCTACAGTGGACATAAATATAGGCTGATGATGATGATGATAGTGTGTTTGCCTGTGAATGTTCATCTTCGCGTACGTGTATCCGGATGTGAGCGTAGACATTGCGATTAGCGCCGTTCATCATACCTCATATATATATATATATATATATATATATATATATATATATATATATATATATATATATATATAGCGATTACGCGCCGCGCGGTGGCTTGTGGTGGCTATGGCGGTCTGCTGCTGTGGTCGAGGGCTTGATTCGCTGCCGCGATGGTTGCTATTTAGTGGCACGGCATCGAGTGGCACTCTTGTTTCTTGCGCAGCAGTTCCGGTTCACCTCCTCAGACGACCGGGAGGAAATTCAGAAAAAATAGAACAAATCGTCGGCCCTTCCCATACCGGAAAATGGGGGTAAGCGAAGCTTGTCCGGGGTGCACCTTGTGTTTGACGATACTTGACCGTGACCGAGGGAAGGTCTGGTGATCTGCTTGGCGTTGGCGGAGTGCCGCAGCTTCAGCGGTTCGCACCGTAGGATCGGCCCGCCGACGACGCGCCCTTTCACGGCCGATCTCCCGTCGGCACTCGTCGAGAGCTGCCTGTTGTTCGGGGGTACGCACAATGCGCGGCCGTGCCATCGGTTTTCCGAGACTGAACTTAACGGCAACGGAGTGGGCGCTGCGCGCGTGATACCATTTTCTGCCCCTTTGCCTCCCCGGTGGAAGCCAAACGGCTCTGATTGGCTGGGCACGTGGCGTGAGCGCGTACGTACACGCAGTTGGCGCCGTGCCTAATGACTCACGCTTCGGCGCCGGCGAGCAGCCGCTGGAGCCGGAGTTTTAGCATTACATCGCCGGCGCAGGCTAGCCTATACAAACTTCGCTTGAAAAAATAGTATAGTACAAATTTCATAGGTTTCATTATAGAAATGATATCAGAGCATACGTTTAGTTACAAGTTGAGTTATTGAATTGTCTGGAATAATAAAAAATTAATTAGAAATCACTGATTACCGCCCACAAATGCAGAGAACACCAACGCCGAGGTGCGAGTGTCACTAAGAGACACCTAAGTCAAAGATTAGGGTCGCTTACCGTTTTTAATGAGTGAGACATGCAATAACGCTTGTGTAAGCTCAAATTGATGTGCTCGTTAAAGAACCACAGGTGGTCCAGACATAGCCTTCTATACTACGGCGTCTGTCAGTGTTCCTCTGGGACGCATATCACCAATTCACATATCCCCTATAGCACGAAGTGAACATAGTTCCACCTAAGCATCACCGTTTATATGCGCAATTGTCAAGTCTCAGTCGCAACATTTTAGAAGCTCCAATAACAGGCAAGTACCCGCGGTCTGATGTCGTTATTTTGTTTTAAACCGAATGCCTTATATGCCCCGTGAAGCTGAAAATTCGGCCAGCTTCGGGTGCAAGAAAACCCACGTAACCAAGTGAGGACGTCACTCTCCCAGCGCTGGACCTGATGCGGCTCGCACTGCGAAATCCCACGGTGAACAGCCACAGCGTCGGACGGATGCACTGGCCCACACCCAAAAAAGTTACAGAGGCATTTAAGTCTCTCTACGTGCATTGAATGCGAAAGCATTCTGACTCTTCTGTGCGAGACTTTTCACTTGGTCGGGTTCCCGAATTGGGCAAAGTAAATTTTGGGAGAGGGCCAGGTCGGTTTTGAATGTGGGTCAACTGAATTTTAATTGTTGAAAGTCAATTTTGGAGGTGTGCCACACAAATTTTGGGGATTGGTCAAGTCATCAACGCTTTCACATTCAATGCCCGTATAAGGAGACTAAAGTGCCTCTGTAGTTTTTGTTTTCTTACGTGAGGAAGCAGAAATTAAAAATAAATTCTGGGGTCTTACGTGCCAGAACCACGATCTAATTCTCAGCCACGCCGTAGTGGGGGACTCCGGCTTAATTTTGATCGCCTGGGGTTAATGATAACGGGCACCTAAATCTAAGTACACGAGCACTTTTTTTTCCGCTTCACCTTTACCTCAATGATGCAAACCGCGGCCGGGATCGAACCCGCGTCCTCAGCAGCCCAACGCCATAGCCACTAAGTTGCCGATGCGGGTAAGGCAGAAACGGAGGGCGTTGGAAGCAAGCACTGCAGATTAAGGAGATGCATACAAAAATGCTCAACAAGAAACATGTATGGCATACCCGATTAAATAAAGCAGGCTACGTGACTATTTGTCACCCCCCGTTTCAAAGGGGATGCCATTAAATCGTCATCATCTTCATCATCAGCAGCAGCAGCATGTCCGTTGCAATGTGATTCACCTAAACCACGCATTTTTTATTGTGCAGTTCGCGAAGCATACGACGAGGTAGACAGCTAAAGGTAAGCACATTTCTGTCTCGAAAGAATGTAGTATATGTGCGTTCTTGAGAGAAGCAGTCTATATTTTCAGAGGCGCTAGTCGTCAGCAAATCTAAATACCTCGAACCAACTATTTTGGCATATCATATAGGCCTAGTGTTGATGTTTGCAGGTCGGGTCCCAATACTGCTGTGCTCTTTGTTTTACCAAAAAAAAAGCACGTACCTTTCAGAACATGTCCCAATAGCCACCGTGGTGGCTGAGTGACACAGCTGCTGAACACGAGGTGGCGGCTTCGATTCTATCGGTTTCGGAGGCCGCATTCCGACAGAGGCGGAATGCAAAAACACGCTCGTGTACCGCGCTTTAGGTCCACGTTGAAGAACCCCGAGTGGTTAACATCAATTCGGATGGGCCTCCACTTTTGCGTCACTCATAAGCCACACTGCTTAGTTTGGAGACGTTCAAGTGCCACAATTTAAACCACACCGATGAACCGACGCGGAAGCCATAGCTCGCGATCAAATGGGCAGTAAAACAAAATAAATCGCGCGCGCCATTGCTCTTGGTGCATGTAGCAGGCAACATGACGGAGCACGTTCGCGTGGTTTAACTGCATGCATTCGTGCGACGGGTTGTTTCGTTCTTACTGAAAGATTGGGCTGATACTGTAGCACTCGTTGCGTATCGGACGAAAACTTTATTATGAATTAGAACCTGTCTCTGCAAAGGCACAATAAAAGCTTCAATGAGAATTGGTTGGCAGCAAGTTGGCCTGCATTGCAAGGTCAATTCGCATGGTCGCGAAGCTTTGGACGAAGAGCGGTCCGGAAACAATTCTGAGCGACATCAACAATGCTGGTTATATGGTGGTTGCGATTGAAGGGCGAAAAGGTAAAGGCGGGGGGAGGCTCTATTAAGAAAAAAATCCTTCATTCAGGAGTACGTTTGCTTCTTCCTAAAAGACAGAGATGCCCGACTGCGAGTCTCACAACTTAAGTCGGACCCTTACACGCTGGGCTCCGTCGGAACCCCGCAAGGCTCAGGCATCTCTCCATTACTATTTAACATAGTGATGAAGGGAGTCGCAGACAAACTACGAGATATCCCGAACGTAAACTGCGCTCTATACGCAGATGACATCACTATCTGGAGCCCGGGAGGCTCCCTGGCAGACATAGAGCAGGCATTACAGTCTGCCCTAGATGTCACAGAAGAGTGCCCACTAGACACATGAATGAAACTACCCTCCAAGAAATCGGAACTCTTACTATTTCGCAAGTCGTGCCAAGGAGTTCGCCACCGAACCCCTCTAGACGAAACTTCCGATCGCACTACACACAAGAGACGGGCAGATTCCGCGAGTCAACCACATACGCATTCTTGGGCTCCTAATCGAAGCCTACGGATACCACGGACACACAATCAAACGCTTAACCGCCAAAACCGAAAACATGATCAGACTCATCCACAGAGTCTTAGGGCGCAGGAAGGGTCTCTGCGAAGATAACCTTCTGCGCGTATACCACGCGTTCCTTATGAGTCACATTAATTACGTCGCCTCTGTCCACAACTGGACGAAAGTAGAAAAGACGAAACTAAACACACTCATGCGCAAGAGCATCAAATAGGTCTTGGGCATTCCACAAAGAGCAAGTACAGGAAAGGTTGATCAGCTAGGCATGCACAACAACATCGACGAAGTGATCGAGGCTCAGACTATGGCGCAACTACTCCACCTATCCTCGTCCAAAGCCGGTGGACTAATCCTAAACGAAACTAATGTCTCCCCATCTCCCTATCTCGAACACGCGGTTACTCTACCGAGCGAAATTAGAGATAACTACAAAGTCTCACCGTTTCCCAAAAACGTCCACCCACAAAACAACGTGGGTAAGCGCCGGGCCCACGCCCGTGCGATTCTCGACCATTCCGACACCGCATTTGTGGACGCGGCCCAGTGCGGCAATTCATCCACTTTCGCGATAGCAGTCGTGGACGGCAACGGAACGTTACGATCATCTGCATCGGTTACAACGACCACCAGCGCTAAAGCAGAACAGATAGCCGTAGCAATCGCCATGGCATATCCCACATTTACCCATGTCCTCACGGGCTCGCGTGCCGTATTCGGGCCTATGAAAGCGGCAACGTAAATATATCTAAAGAAGTAGCACGTATATCACTAGCGAGCTCAAAAGAGAGCAAACGATGCCTATCCAGGTTCTCCGCTCACATGGGGAAAGGCAATAATCCGCAAAAACCCAACCTTGATGAAACGGCCCACGACCGTGCGCGCGAACTTGCCCGCCGCGACGGTCCCACGGGTTCCGAGGGGCTGGACATTCAGTTTAATGACCCGCTACTCCCTTACCAAGAAATCACCTCACACTATCGAAAAGGCAGAATTAAATACACACTCCTGCACGCCAAACTCGAACGCGCGCAGGTGGCCGCGTTTCGAATGCTACAAACGGACTCGCATTCATCACGAGGCCTACTAAGTCACTACAACTCCGACATCCCGGCAAATTGCCGAGACTGCCCAGAACTTTAATGCTCACTCTTGCACATGCTATGGCAATGTACCGCGTTACCAAAGGGCCCTCTCTCCAGTGATCCCGAATGGGAAGAAGTCCTCAAAAGCCCGGACCTCAAACTCCAACTCAAGGCCGTCCAGAGGGCCCAAGAACTGGTGGAGCGTCACCACGTTCCCCTCCGGACTTGGGCGTGGCCTATACGGTTTCCGCAGGAGGAGCTCCCCGCGTGGGATCTCCAACGGCTTAAAAGTCCTCAGGACCTCGATAAAGTTCTTGACTGACTGGCTGATTCGAAAAAAAAAGACAGTTTTATTTTTATTCAAACAAAACGTAATTATTCATTAATTTTGAATGGATGTGATGGGCAAACAAAATCTCGATTGCCTTTTATTTTAGTAATAATAAAATATACATGTATATTATTTTTAGCGCCCTTGGAAGAAAAATAGGGTGTTCACGCCACTACGGAAAAATGACGAGAACAACACAATTGGATTTAAGTGCTGTTTCTGCGCATGCGTGAGGAGCAGTGGTTGAGAGAGAGAAATGTGAAGACTCTTGGTCCTTGAGATCTGACTTCGCCTATCTGACATCTCACGTACGTCCGTGAGACCAGCGCGCGGCCGCTACGTTTCTGCGCATGCGCACTGCTTACACGTAGAAGCTCTACGTACGCAAAGCCTCTACGTGCGTGTAACTAAAACTGTCTAATAACTCCGCTTCTGCTGAACGCATTCAAGTACTTTTTGCGACGACGCATTTCTGAAAGGAGTCTATTTTAACTGTACATGCATTTCTCGACATCTATAAAATATGGTTCAGGGCCCCTTTAAATTACAAAATGCTTATATTTTCCCAGTAAGCCTTTAGCTGGACCGCGAATTTCTGTACATTACAGAAATAAGGTGCTTCTTTTATTGCGATAACAATTATATGTACACTCCAGGCGGATTTCTGCTGGCGGCGTCGCGGTCGTGTTCGCCGTGAGGTTGCTTATAAAGTACAAGGGTGACAAAATCGTCGCAGCGCACCGTATGCTGTATGTGGGAGGGAAAGGATGAGAGGGTGACCCGGCGATTGCAGCTCAATCTCGCACGCGCGAGAAAGCGAAGCTGCCAGGAAACGCGCCGTCTTCCGTTGTGCGAAAGACCCTGGGGGGATGGGAGGGTGGGGGCGGTGTTGTTCTCCGACAGCAACTGCGCATTTCGCGACTGCGCGCTTGGGGAACCGTCGATCGCGGCTCAATCTCGCGCGCGCAGGAAGGGCGGCAGCGCAGGAGGGAGGGGGGGGGGCGGCGTTTGACTCCGCCACCAACTGCGTAGTTTGCACGGCCGCGCGCGCTCGCGAGCGCCATATCTAGTAAAGCAATCTGCAGGCGGCTCATATCTTTATGCGTGCGGTGATCTCGCCGCTCATTTTGCGTTGAAGCGATGCACAGCACGAAGGTCACTTCGCTCACTAATGCTGCCGCGCCGTTTCGTGACGCCAACTTTTTGACAGCGAGTGTCCGCGGCCATCGAGTGTGACGTGTTCATGTTTGCCAATGCGCGCTCGCACTATTCTTGTTAATTTATTTAGACAGCGAATACTTCCAAGTTTATACAGCCGATAAATCTACTATCCATACTTCGAATAGCTTTCTACTCATCGATGGTTCGCCTTTTGGGCGAAACTGCGGCTGTTATTCTCTTTTATTCAGAATCAAAATATTTATACATGAAAACAGATTGTTACTAATGAAGGCCCGAAATTTCAAGGAAGTATATTGCTCTCGGACGAAAAAGAAGTCACAGGCCTGCGCGGCACGCGCAGCACAGTCGCAGCGTAAGCTGGTGGAGCCGCTCAAGAGTAGCTCCAATTTGGGCACCAGGCACAACAGGGTCTTCGCGGCAGTTTGTTCGCCTCGTTTTGACGAGAACGATCTGAATTGTCCACTCGGCGTCGACGGAAATCTGCGGCTTGTAATGCTCTCTACACAGCAGTCCGCACAGTCGTCTGCGCCTGCGGACGCTGCGTTTGAAGGCATTTTACTTGATGGCGCCACCATACTGGCGGAGGCTCGAGACGTCTCCCCCTGCGTGCTAGGCTTATAGGGTATTGTCCGCGGCCCGTTCGCAAGTGCTTGCGTGGCTCAGTGGTAGAGTATGTGGCTCCCACGCAGCGGTGGTGGGTTCGATTCCGGCGGCAGTCGGGTACTTTTTTAGCGTTTCCGGCGATAGCGGTTACGCGGACGCCGCGGCGGCGGCATCATCGCGACCCGAGACTGCAATTGGAATGAGCCCACAACAGCTTACGCTGTAAAAGCAAAATCCTAGTGACAACAGCGAGCAGGGTATTAATTAGGGCCTCAGAAAACGGAAGAAAACCGCCAAGATTAAAGAAAAAGCTGCTGAAATTTGTTTATATCGTTACCCGACAGCAAGGATCTATTAAAACATTCAGTAAGAGAAAAATGAGCATCATTTATGGCTCCAGAATACACTGCAGATATGAACACGCGTTAGCTAGGCAACGAAGATTGCGGTATTTTTTTGCTTTTTTATTAATTGCAGGTGACTGGTCCATGTTTGATAGTTTATAGCGAAATGCTAAGTAGTCGAACGGTTTCCTTTCGGCTATCATGATCCTTCAATCCTTTAACAATTTAACGTAGTGGAGAAGCCAACATACTGTACTTGTAGCGAACATTTACAATTATACGAAATAAATACGCAGAAAATATATAAATAGATAACAGAATGTTTCATCTAAAAAAATGTTAACGAAATCGACGCGACCCAGTACAATGACGTACGCTACATATTTACGTATTGATTTTGTACCCCTTAATAAGGTTTATTGAGGCTCCCGGAATGAACACACTGCCTTCTAAAATAGTTTTGTTTCTGGTGGAGCACATAGAACTACAGAGAGAGAAAGAAATTAGAAATAACTTTATAGAGGAAAATAAGGTTAAGGGGGTCGGAGGGTGCACGAGTCCACAGTCCAGGACTCCAGTGGCCAGCGCCACGCACCGGGCCTGGTCGAGGAGGCTCAACTGAGTCTGCAGATCAGCCTGGGCGAGGATGGCTGCCCAAGGCTCCCTAAGAGAATTTTGTGCTAATTTGTGTAAACTTGAATTTTGGGGACATGATTTGCACTCCCATGAATTAGTTTTTCAGAATAATAGCCTAAATATAATGTTTCACTTCTTTTATTTCTGATTCTGGGATCACCATACTTTTTTATCTCTGACTGAGACGACTTTATGTAGTTTTCGTCGACAAACCTCAGTGCTGTATACCTAATGATTCACCAGGAGATTATGCGAAGGTTATCGGTTGTACAGGAGCGGCACTCTGGAGTTCTTGAGCAACAGCCAAATTTACGGTTATTGTATACAATAAACAATATAATAAATTGTGGGGTTTTACATTCCAAAACCATTATCTGATTAGGAGGCACGTCATAGTGGGGGACTCTGGATTAATTTTGACCACCTGTGGTTCTTTAACGCACACCCAATGCCCGATACACGAGGGTATTTGCGTTTCGCCTCCATTGAAATGCGGTCGGGATTTGACCTCGCTACCTCGTGCTTAGCAGCGCAATGCCGTAGCCACTATAGGCACCGGGCGCGGGATGAGTTTGGACCGGTGGCGCCTTCATGCGGCGGCGCCGCGAATGTAATGGCATGTGGCGGCCGGGTCGCGCGCAGCAGGCGCTGCCGTGAAACCAAGTCTGATCAAACAGGTTGCGTTTTTGGGTGCACCAACAGTTACTGAAACATGACTGAAGCTGGTTAGGCCATTCAATTTAATCGTTGTTCATCGCGTTTTTCAGGCGGAAAGTCTGTATATGTGCGGTCTGTAGGCAACGGCGCGTACAGTTCTACTCGAATCGCATGGTTGCCAGTGCTTTTTGCACTGACTGTAAGCGCTGGGGACACCAAACCGATGCATTGTGGTGTAGAGTGAAAGCGAGAACCTTCGTAACGCATTATGACTGCATTTGGTCCCACGGCGCTCACCTGTGAGGCGAAAAGCAAAAAAAAAAAAAAAAAAACGGCGGCAGCCGCACACTGCCAGCGCTTCAATCGCTGGGCACTGTACATTTCCGACGCTGATTTGCTATGGTCTAGTTGTTCTAACGTTAATAAAATAGCCGTTCATACACAAGAGCTTCGTGCCCCGTTTGCCTGTCTTCGCCTCCGCAGTGTAACGGCTCCGGAGCTTGGGCACCGAAGGTGAACACTCAGATTTGTAGTCATTTTGCCGTCTTATCAGTGTATCAGTCTTCCTTTTAATGTACAGGGTCGTCTACTCTTAGTACGAACACGGCGCCGCGTGGCCACGTAGGGTGCCTCGATGCCAGCGCCGCCGTTCAGGGTGGTGCCAACCTTTGACCGCCCCCGCGCCGCCGCTTTCTCGCTGCGACGGCATATTGTGTCACAGCGAGCCGTTGCGATTGCTTGGTGCCGGTGCTGAGTTCGAGGCACAGTGCGCGCGGATGCTTCGCGGACGCTTCTACTTGCTAGACAGTGTTCAGCCGCATGACTGACAAGCTATCAAGTGCATTGTGTCGACATGACGGGCTGTTGTGTTCCCAAGTGCGCCGGATCGACGCGTAAAGGACTGCGTTGTTTTCGCTTCCCCCGGGACCCAGAGCGACGGAAGAGATGGGAAGCCCAAGTAAAGCGCGATCACTGGAAGGCAACGGATAGCTCCTACATTTGCGAGGTAAGTGTCAAGAAAGTTTAGACTATCGCGTCGTGTTTTTCATAAATAAGAAAGTATTCTCTGATCCTCGCTCACGTACCTACGTTCGCTCACGAACTAAGCACTGCACCGATGCTGAGTAGCCTATGGTTTGCGAGCGCGCGTCGCATAGGCTTTTGCCGTTTTGATCAGCGCAGTCTATGCGAGTAGTACCCTTATTTTAATAACTGACGAAAATGCTTCGCCGCGAAATAGCCTTACATTAGCTATAAATCGTCATGTAAACCACCTATTTTACTTTTTCACGGGAAGCACACATCGTGTGTCTCTTCTTTCTTTCTTTTTTTCTTCGGTTTCTTTTTTCGCTACTGGTTATTTGGGACTAAAGAACGCAGTGCTTCTTCTGGGGAGAGCGGCTGTTGTGTACGTGGCAAGCGAAGCATTGTGATTTTCTCTATTCTCAGCAGATATCTTGCGGATCTCAGGTTGTTACGTTATATAGCTGATTTTTTAGACGAATATATTTGTAGCGTGGTGCTCGTAAGCCGATGATCATTCGTGCTCATTCCCGATCGTAGTGGGTACTGTGACGGTCTTTAAATGCCTGTGCACGGTATGCTCAGGTGTAGTAGAGTTAAGGGGCATCATGGGACCAAAATGTTTCGGCGCTTTCTGGCATGGTGTCTGTTGTAGCTTGTGCATTTCTTGGAAACGTGTGAAGCGAGGTAATACAGCATTACGTCTGCGAAAATTTATTGTTAAGTACTGTAATGGGTTCTTTGTATTTACAAGGCAACTTTTCATATCAATAATCCCTTTTGTATTTTACTTGTACTTAGAAACACTTTGAAGAGGACCAGTACGAGGGAAATCGACAGGATGGGCGCTGTCTGTTGAAGTCAACAGCCTTACATCATCATGGACTATATTTTCGAAGTGAAAAACATTGCTAATCTGTATTCGTCTGTCTTAGTTTCATTTACGGTTTTTGTACGCGATATCTATGCAGTGTTGTTTATTTTTTCAATGTAGTTATCAGTGTTCTAATGGTTATTTATAAAATGTTCTGTACTCGCCATTGATGTGTTTGGCTGATGTGACGTATTCGATGGTAGCTGATGTATTCAGGCTGGATATCTTGATTAATATTACCCGTGGTTGCGTTTTCTTGTTTGTATTCTTATTTTCGATTTATATTATGTGTAATAAGGTTGATGTACTCACTTGAAACCCCCTCCCTTGTAATGAATAAATTAAAAAAAAAAAACTCTCCCTATCCCGAATTGTGTGTGTCGAGCCTACCTTGCGAATTTTTTCTTTATCTCGTCTTTCAACATAACCTTCAGGCGCCACACAGTACATATATTTTTTCATGTTTCATGATTGACTGTACTAGACATTACTAAGTAAATGTATTTTGTGCATCGTTTGGTTTCTTATGTGTACTACACAAGATTGACACAGACAAGTTACGTTACATTTTTCTCTACAGCACTAACTAAACCTTATTTTCACATCGCAGTTATTTTTACACCAGCTTAATCCTGTCAGCACACAGTTTTGTGGGCAAAAAAGCAAAAATTGCGCGTAGATATCGTTAAATAATTGCAACGAACGCGAAGAGCACGCGCAACGCAAGGGAAACTAACCGCCGTGCGCGAGTGGCTGGCTACGGTAAAGGAGGCATGACGTGTAAACCAAAATACAACAGCGAAAAATAAAAACTTCCACACACAGGGGGTCGCAAACCTTATATACCAAGCATCGAAGCGCAAAAAAATAATAGTCCGTATTTTAAACATACACACGGCATATTAAATGTGATTGAATTAGGCAACTTGGGGATGTTCCCGGCGCCATACATTTACGTCTTCAACCTTCGACGAGTTAACGGCTATTGGTTATAAAGATATGCAGATGGGACACCGATAAAAAATCCTCATCAAGGCAAAGCACTTGGAAGCGCCCCGCGAGTAACACTTTATGAACGCAAGCGCAGCTGAGTTTCAGCTCGTGTGACTCAATATGGCGGCGCCAGCGGGGTTGTCTCCACCCTGGACGGCGGCGCTGGGCATCGAGGCACCCTATGGCCACGCTCCGCGGAGCGCCAGCGGGCACGGCGCGGCCGCGCATCGAAGCTAAGCGGCGCAGGCGCACAGGGGCTTGGAGGCGGGGCTTCGTGTCGTCTGCTAAGCGCGCGAGCGAGCCGTGTTTGTGCCGTCTGTTGTCTGATAAAGCACAGCGCGCTCGCGCGCTTTAGCAGACGATACGAAACCCCACCTCCAAGCTCCTGTGCGCCCGCGCCGCTTAGCTTCGATGCGCGGCCGCGCCGTGCGCGCTGGCGCTCCGCGGAGCGTGGCCATGCGGCGCCGTGTTCGTACTAAGAGTGGACGACCCTGTACATTTGCCTTCCTAGCAATTCCCAACTCTGGTTGCGTCCGGCACATGACTGTGCTGTGCATCGACGGCGAACGCCAACGCAGTGGCGTGTTCACACTCGCCGCCACTGACGGCTCCGTCACGCTAGGCTATATGAAATGGGCCGTGACTGAACATTGGGCTAGTTTATAATCAATTAAGAATGGGGAAGCATTGCAAAGATAAAAGAACTACAACGGACAGAGAACGGGAATTTACTGATACATGTGCGATCGGTGAAACAGCTCAAGAAACAGAATAATGCCACGTACACACTAGCGGAAAAAACGCGCGCGGCGCGCCGCCGGCGGCAAGACGCGCGCCGCGAAAGCCGCCGCGAAACGAGTTTTTGTTGCCGCGGCAGGATCGCTCCTGGACCGATTTTTTGCGGTTTGCCGCGTGCCGCGGATGAAGGAGACCAATGAGAGCGGCCCGCTTCCGTGACGTGCGCGCGGAAACTGGTGCCATGCGGACCCGCCCGACCGCTTGTTTCTCGTTTCGCACTATCATCTGCACGCGTGAGCTCCCGGATAGTTCGAGAAGGGGGAGAGGAGTCTAGTCTGTCACGTGATTGCCGCAGCGGCGCGCCGCCGGTTGGTGTGGCTGCCATGCCGCTGCTGCGTTTTGCCGCCGGCGGCGCGCCGCGCGCGTTTTGCCGCTAGTGTGTACGTGCCATAAGGAAGACGTATGTCTCCTTGTTTTTCTGTCCATAATTTTTGTGTTCTTCGCCTTTAAATGATTAAATACGCGAGATTGTTAACGCGCACAATAAAATAACATCTGGAATATAACTTCTGGAGTTCCACGTCATAGCTTGCCGTGGTGAGCTCCGTTCGAGTGGTGCATTTGCATCACAATTTGCGCTCGTTTTCTGCTTTATATACTACCTGATGCCACAAATGTGATCTGCCTCGTACATGTTACGACCTTGCTCAAAAGCAGACACACAAAAATGCGTTTTCCGGTGCGTCAGCCCGTAAAACCCGCAGTGCCAAATCACTGGAAGCACCGAGCGCCTTCGTCCCGTTGTCTGCTTCACATGCCAGTGCTCTGACAGCTGCCGTTCGCGGCGCTGTTCGCCAGCATATCGCCGGCGCGCCGCTGGCGCCTCAATACGGCCGCCCGGTGCCTATAAGCTACCACGGAAGGGCTATTGTACATAGCATGCTAGCTACGGTAATCAGGCTTGTCACGCCAGGCGTATGAGACCAGACCCCGCACACTGAGTGAAGGAAATGAGATCAAAGCGATAAGGCGATCAAAATTGTTCTCAATGGTCCGTCGCACTTACATTCTCCTCTCCGGCACACTGGCTGACGTATTCGTGACACGGTTTGGATATGTCAATTCTGAGAAAAAAAAGTACAGCGCTGTAATTCTCTTCCGACATGAAGCGCAGTTCTTCCGTGCGTATCACACTCATGAGCAACACCTTAGTTGTGAAACGAATTTAGGCCTAAGACTCTACCACGCGAGCGTAAACTTGGACGTATAAAATTCACCTTACTCCGGTAAACCACTGCACAATGCAGTGCTACAAGCTTTTTTTATTTTCTTCTCAAAAGTATTTTGTTTTAATTATATCCCCACTGAAACGTTCC
Source organism: Dermacentor silvarum (assembly GCF_013339745.2). NCBI lineage: Eukaryota > Metazoa > Arthropoda > Arachnida > Ixodida > Ixodidae > Dermacentor > Dermacentor silvarum. The sequence goes on from NC_051154.1 coordinate 288,499,819, forward strand.
ATATGCCAACCAATAATTCCGCATGTTTTCCGTATACGCTATCCGCATAATTATTATGAAATTTATATGTATTTCACATAAACTCTGTAAGAATCCTACCGAGAACGATCGAATAGAATTATTGAAGGGAATACGGAACGTTTCAGTAAGGATGCCTGAAGGCAATTCTTTGAAATAAAATAAAAGCAAAATCATTCGCCCACTGGAGTTAAAATTTATTATGGCTGGGCTTTGTGCGGTGGGAGTCAGGTATATGCGCGGTGATCATGGAACCAGGTGATAGACCGGGGCACTTCGTTCGCTCTCATAACAGTATATCATCGAAAATCCTCAAGTCTGGTTCCGCGTAAAACAAAGTCAGAACAGAAGCAGTGCACTTCTAACATCTGCCGCTCTACGCACCAAGTGTGCGACATATTTACAGAGCTGAAGGCGCAGCAGAAACAGTCCTCTTTTTATTTCACGTTTTGTTTTGTCTCGCTATTAGAGTTCTGGGGACGTGTCACACAATTCAAGCAATCAACAAGCCCAGCTTTCTGCTTTAACTACCGTTCTACGAACGTGTGGTATAGGTCGACTCCACGCGCATGGGCGTTGTGGCAACCACTCCGTGGCCGGCATGCTGCGAAGTCGTCACCTAGATCGCCGTGTCGCCAGCTGCAACCCCCGGAGACCGCCGCAGCACATGGGCCAGAGCCGGCGTGGTCGAGCTCTCCTCCTCCGCATGCGCAACGGCTGCTGCCGGACCGCTGAAAAGGCCTACCGACTCATAAGTATACCGGCAGCCCGATCTGCGATAAGTGCACCGACAACGAGGCTCGATCTCCTCCTACGATGCCCTGTGAATGACACCGAACGTAGAGCACTCATCATGTCATATAGTTGCCTCGGACTGCCGTGCGACAGCATGGAGGCTATCCTGTTCCCGTCCGCCCACTCCTCCGTCATCAAGCGCGCGCGACAGCGTGAAGGGCCCCGTGTCGCAGAAAATCCGCTGTCAGCGTCGGCGTAAGAGTTGGCCGTCTGGCGGAAATAATCCTGCCGAACCACATCATCCCGTACCACCCCGACCAGGCGGGCCCTTCGCGTGGCGCAAGGCGTTAGTGAACGAAAGCGTATGGTTGAAATTGAAAAGTTTTGGTAAGAATATAACTTTGGGTGGTGTCTATCGTCCTCCGAATGCTCCCCCTGAATATTAAGAAGCACTATGTGATTACTAGATGCAAAATACAAATTCAAACATCCTTATCACTGGCGATTTCAACTTACCCGGCATAAATGGTCCAGTCTTACTCATGACGTACGGCAAGGATTCGAAATTAAATTATGGGGTTTTACGTGCCAAAACCAGTTCTGATTATGAGGCACGCCGTAGTGGGGGACTCCGGAAATTTAGACCACCTGGGGTTCTTTAACGTGCACCTAAATCTAAGTACACGGGTGTTTTCGCATTTCGCCCCCATCGAAATGCGGCCGCCGTGGCCGGGATTCGATCCCGCGACCTCGTGCTCAGCAGCTCAACACCATAGCCACAGAGCAACCACGGCGGGTTACGGCAAGGATTCTATAAAAAATCTCACAGTTTCGCCCTAAGGGCGAAGCAATGAATGCGATAGCAACACAGCAATGTCATACGAAGTAAGGTGAGCGGCTTTGGTAGCAATATGAATTGTAGTAAACATGAGCTGATTAAGTAAGCAGGTGTGCTGCGGCGTAAGTAGACCGACATGAAGAGAGACTCGATGACCACGAGAAGACGCGTGTGAAACGGTGGTGTTGATGAGAAGCGCTTCCCGTGGCCAGCGCGCGTGCGAAGGGACACACCTGTAGCGCTGCACTGCCGATCCGGGCAGCATTACATGTGTAGCGTGCGTTGGAAAATGTGGCCCGACTATTACTAACTGAATGAACAAGCGTGGTGTGAGCGCGCACAAACAAACATTAATAGATCATACTGAATGACTGCAGACAACGACTGTCAAAACGCTGGCAGCAAGCGCATATATACGCCGCAGCAGCGGGCGAAGGTACGTGCGTTCTATCGCTTCAACAGAAACTGAGCGGCGAACGCATAGTGCATATAGGGCAGAGCCGTGTGGAGATAAGAGACGGTGCGGCGAGCGACGAGCGCGGTTGTTGGCAGAGAAAAAGTGCGCCCACCCGGCCCCCCCCCCCCCCCCGCTCCCTCCAGAGCTGGCTTCCCGCTTCCTTGCTTGCGCGTGGGAGAGATAAGAGACCGTGCGGTCGAGCGACGAGCGCGGTTGTTGGCACAGTAGAAGTGCACCCCCCCCCCCCCCCCCCCCCCCCCCCCCCCCCCCGCTCCCTCCGGCGCTGGCTTCCCGCTTCGTTGCTTGCGCGTGGGAGATTGAGTGCGTCCGCTCTCCGTGATAGCGCGCGTCCCAGCACGTTTCCGCTCGGGCATACGGCGCGCGGTGAAGATTTTATCTATACGGAAACCTCACGGCGACGGCGACGCCGACGGCAGAAATCCGGTTGAAGTGTCCATATAATTGCTATCGCAATAAAATGCTGAGCCACTACTACTAACTGCGTTTACCTCTTTTCTCAGTGGCCATGATGCTGGGCTACGGAGCACGAGGTCGCGGGATCAAATCCCGGCCACGGCGGCCGCATATCGATGGGGGCGAAGTGCGAAAACCCCCGTGTACTTAGTTTTAGGTGCACGTTAAAGAAACCCAGGTAGTCCAAATTTCTGGAGTCCCCCACTACGGCGTGCCTCATAATGAGATCGTGGTTTTGGCACGTAAAACCCCATAATTTAATTTAATTTAATTTACCTTTTCCTTAAACCAACTGGTTTCCGAAGCTACCAGGGTTTCCAGTTCTTCTGTTATTGACCTTGCGTCTGTAAGCAGCTCGCTCTCAAATTGTCAAAGATGTTAGTGTCAAAGATGGGATATCTGAGCATAAGTTACTCGGTTTAGCGTGTCCTATTTCTGGCTCGCGATCACCAGTTAAATCTTCTGACACTTTTATCGGAGACTGTACGCATGCGCATGATGATGCAGTGCTTAGCTATATGGAATTCTTGTTTCCTTATTTCTGTGAGATGAGATCCGTTAATGAGGTATGGTCACGTTTTAAAGACATGATATTTCACTGTGAACGGAGTTATGTGCCACTAAAAAGAAACGTATCAAGAGGAAGTAGCCATGAATGAATCGTGGTCTGATTCATCTGAAACGCAAGATAAAACGCTGTCGTAAACATGGTGACAAGAAACAACTTCCAAGTCTAGTACACAATTTTCCGGAAAAAAAAAAATGCACGCAGCAAGAACCCAATTTTTTTTCCTGCACTTTGTGCCCTTTCATGTTAGAACAACCCAAAAAATTCTGGCGCTGTTTGTCTTAAGATAAAATGGTATCACAGAGATAAAAACATCGGGTGTAATCGTTGACGATTCCTGTATAATTTCTAATATTTTAATGCATTTTTTCAGTTGGTTTTTACGCTGACGGCGTCGCACGCATCTTATGCGCTTCTTACACCGATGCCTGAAGTAAACTTAAGCAAAGATGGTATCCTTAACTTTTTGCGTCAACTTGATTTAAAGAAATCACCCGGTCCTGAGGAAATATCAAAGGTTTTCCTAACAGATATGCGATTTGGGTGGCAGAGTATTTGTATAACATATATACAACCTCGTTAGAATCTTGTGTGATACCCGATGACTGGCGCTCGGCGGGGATAGTCCCAATTCATAAGTCTGCATCTCCATTAGAATTGAACAACTACAGGCCACTTTCCCTAACATCCACAATTTGTAAGCTGCTAGAACATATTATATTGAGGCGATTATGATGCATCTAGAAAATAAGCAACTCCTTCACGACAATCAGCATGGATTTAGGTCTGGTCTATCCACTGCAACTCAGCTAGCCGAGATAACTGATGATTTCGTAAATTCACTAAATGTGCAGAGTCAAATTTGACGCAGTGTTTTAGACTCTTCTAAAGCGTTTGATGTTGTTCCTCGTGATGATTTAGTAACTAAACTGTATGCTATTGGTATTGAACACAACATTGTTCGCTGGATAGCGTGCTACTTAGCTTCAAGGAAACAATAGGTGTCTGTTAATGACTACATCTCTGACACACTAGATGTGCACTGAGGAGTACCCCAAGCGTCGGTGCTTGGTCCACTGTTGTTTTTGGTTTATATCAAAGATATCTATTTATTAGTGCAACCAGTGGTGAAGATCAGACGTTTTGCGGACGATTGTGTTGTGTATTGTCGGAGTCATGAGCGGTGTGGACAAGAGAACAAACGGGGATAGCTGATATTCTAGTTGAGATAAGGCGGAAGGCATGGAGCTGGGCAGGCCATGTAATGCGTAGGATGGATAACCGGTGGAGCATTAGTGTTACAGAATGGATACCAAGAGAAGGGAAGCGCAGTCAATGTCGGCAGAAAACCAGATGGGATGATGAAGTTAGGAAATTTGCAGGCGCAAGTTGAAATACGCTAGCGAAAGACAGGGGTAATTGGAGATCGCAGGGAGAGGCCTTCGTCCTGCAGTGGACATAAAATATAGGCTGATTATGATGATATAATGTGTAGGGTATACTAGCATAAATCAGCATTCTTATCAAGTCAGACTAAATGATTCGTTGCATTGAATCAGTGCGTGGTGTGACAAATGGGGCTTGAGTCTCAATACTTCGAAAACGGCGAGCATTTAGTAACAAAAAAGCCTTTAGAATATGCTTACACCATTAAAAATGGTTATGTTAAAAACACTCGACAAGTGAAGTATTTGGGTGTCACACTCACGAGTAACTTATGTTGGTAACCCTATACAGATAATCTTTGTAGTAACGCACTGAAAAGGTTGGCATTTTTAAAACGGAAACCGCGTCATGCGCCAACCGCCGTAAAGTTAACCGCCTACAAAGCTCTCATCAGGCCAAAACTAGAATATGCGGACCTAATCTGGAGTCCGTATCAACAATTTTTAATTACAAAAATAGAAAGGGTGCAGAACTTAGCATTTAGGTTTATCTATTCTACCTATTGGCATCTCTCGAGCGTATCTGTCCTTTGCGATAGGGCAAAGATAAAAAGGATCGAACATCGTATAATGGTGTCCAGTATAAAATTTATCTATCAGCCATACCATGGTCACTTAAAAATACCACGTGAACCAAGCCGTCCATGCGCTTTGACCGCACACACCACAGCAAAACAGTCTTGCAACCATTTAGTTACCTTAACATACATCAATATTCCCTGTTTCCTCTTGCTATTTCACTACAGAATAGATAACCACAGGAAGTATATTATGCGTATATTGTGCTACGCCGCAATGAAGCAACTTAATAAATTCTCACGTCTGTTTTATGTTTATATTAGGTGAAATGCTGAATGTATCTACTGTTGTGTGTGCATGGTACATCACTGCTTTGGTTTTAAGTTGCAAACTACAACTCTTCTTCC